>NW_027185778.1:0-28468 GCF_028583685.1 Petaurus breviceps papuanus | reverse complement strand
AGAGAGAGAGAGAGAGAGAGAGAGAGAGAGAGAGAGAGAGAGAGAGAGGAAGAGAGACAGAGAGAAAGAGGAGGGAAACAGAGACAGAGAAACACAGACAGAGATAGACCAAGATAGAGACAGAGAGAGACAGAAAGACAGACAGAGACAGATGGGCAGAGAGAAAGAGAGAGAGACAGAGACAGAGAGACATAGAGAGAGAGAGAGAGAGAGAGAGAGAGAGAGAGAGAGAGAGAGAGAGAGAGAGAGAGAGAGAGAGAGAGAGAGAGAGAGAGAGAGAGAGAGAGAGAGAGAGAGAGAGAGAGAGAGAGAGAGAGAGAGAGAGAGAGAGAGACAGAGAGAGAGAGAGAGAGAGAGAGACAGAGAGAGAGAGAGAGAGACAGAGAGAGACAGAGAGAGAGACAGATAGAGAGAGAGAGACAGAGAGACAGGGAGAGAGAGACAGAGAGACACAGAGAGAGAGACATAGAGAGAGAGAGAGACACAGAGAGAGAGAGAGAGAGAGAGAGACAGAGAGAGAGAGAGAGAGAGAGAGAGAGAGAGAGAGAGAGACAGAGAGAGAGAGAGAGAGAGAGAGACAGAGAGAGAGAGAGAGAGAGAGAGAGAGAGAGAGAGAGAGAGAGAGAGAGAGAGACAGAGAGAGACAGAGAGAGAGAGAGAGAGAGACAGAGAGAGAGAGACAGAGAGAGAGAGACAAAAAGAGAGAGACACAGAGAGAGAGACACAAAGAGAGAGACAGAGATACACAGAGTTGAATATGAATCAAGGATAATTCCACTTTTAGATAAATTTAGGGAACATTTATTAAGTTACTAGTGTATGCAAGGCATAATGATAAGTTATAGGGCTAGAAGGAATAAAATAAAATAGTCCCTGTCTTCAACTGGGAGGTATGACACAAATGTAATAAGCAAATATGAAGTATATACAAAATAATATGTAAGTTTCATATCTAAGAGGTTAAGTTTCAATTTTGCCTTTGTTTGTCCAGTGTCCAGCATAGTACCTGCCATATATGAGGTAATTAATGAATGCTTCTTAACTGATAATTTCAGGAAAGGGAGAGTACTAACACCTGGGGAGATTGGAATAGTTCTCAGGTAGTACCGTCACTGAACCTTGGGAAAAAAAAAAAACTCTAGAGATTCTAAGAAGTAGATGTGAGGAGGGAAACTCTTAATTATGGGGTAAAGGGAGACAGTTTTTGTAAAAGGCCTGAAGATGGAAGAAGGATTGTCAAGTTCGGATGACAATGAGTAGACTAATTTAGCTGGGAAGTAGAGTAAGAGAGAGTCATGTAACATCAGTGCTGGGAGGTACATTAGAGTTAGAGTGTGAAAGGTTTAAGTACCAAATAGGAGAGTTTGCACCACATTCTAGAAATAATAGGTAGCTACCATGGGCTTTTCTGCAGGTCTGAGCTATATTTCAGAATTATTATTTTGGCAGTTGTGGAGGATAAATTGGCAAGGATAAAAAATGGAAACGGGAGAACATTTAAGGAGACAGGGAAGCTACAATGTGATGGGAGTAAAGAGAAAGCACTCCATGTAAATAATATTATGGAGATAGAATTGGCAACTAATTGAATATGTGTAGTAAGGAAAAGTTGAGTTTTTCATAACTTTGTAGTTATGAAACTGGGTGACTGTAAAGTTGGTTGTGCCTTAATAATAAAAATTAGGGGAAAGCATAATTTTAAGGAAAAAGATGTTTCATTTATGACATGTTGAGTTTAAGTTACTGATGAGGCATTCAAGTAGAATGATTAAGCAAGTAATAGCAGTTTGTGACTGGATACAAGGACTGAATATGTAGATTTAGGAGTCACTTCCAATGAAATTAAAATCGAACCGAGGTTTGGTGGCTTGGAGAATGATGATATTAACAGAAAAAAAGAAATCAAGAGATGTTTGGGGGAGAAGCTAATAAGTAGGTTCTTAAGAAAACACCTAAGCCTTCCTAAACAAACATAGAATCATGGATTTAAGTCTGAAAATAATCTTAGAGCTCATTTAGTCCAACCCCTTCATTTATAGAAGAGGAAACTGAGTCCCAGGAATGTTAAGTGATATGACTATAGTCACATGTTTAATATGTGGTAGAAAAAAGATTTGAACACTAGTCCTCTACTCCAAAATCAAGCACCGTTTCTACTGTATTACATGGCATCCTCAACTCATGGACATGGCAATAGAAGACTTTTTGTGTAATCATAATTATTTTTTTTCTATCCATAAAAGGTTTCTTAGAACATATTTTGTCATGTATGGTATTAACAAAGGAAATGATACTGAGAGCAGGCTTTCCTAAAGTGAGACAACTTTCAATGGTTACTTTTGATTTTCAGATCATAAGGTTGCTTTATTTTCCAATCTGTCCTAGATGAACAAACAGTGACAATGACATGACAGTTTTGGTCCAGGAAGAGGACACCAAGAGAAATTTCTTAATAATGGAAAGTAGAAAAAGGCAGGACCAGGGAATCTCCAAACAGAATGTCCCTGCCCCCAAGGGTATTTGGGAACTATCCAAGAACAGTACAGACACTGACAACAGAATGCACCCAGAGAATGTTTTATTTTATTTTTTCCTTCAATGGAGATACTATAAGTTAAGTTGCCAGTTCTTTTGCATGCGAAAAGCCTGTCTTATTTATGGGTTGGAGGGTTAGTTATCAGAAAATTATTGGACTCCCAAAATGGCATACATGCCTCAATCATCCTATAGTACTCATCATGAGTTAATACTAATTACCCAAATCATTAACATGCACTAAAATGACTAAATACTGTTTTCGAGAATATGTTTTAGGTGAGTAGAGTTTAAATTGGCTCTTTATACCAACATGAATTTGATAATATTAAAAGAAATGTGGTCTTAAATGTACCTATCCCTCTCTATTCAAAAATTATCTTGTGGTTGATTATTGGATTTTTGATTATTGGACATAGCATAGTACTTAAAGTCAGGGGAAGGAGCATCTACACATCTTCCTTCTCCAATAAATTTTCTGAATGCTAGTTGCAGATGAAAAAGTATTACTTATTAGATTTAAAAATAATTTGAATTTTTTTTTTACTGGGATGAGTTCAGGTGGAAGTGGTAAATAAACTAGTATATGAACCTGGAAGACAACTCAGTATGTGTGTGCCCTCTGTCATTCTACTACGTAAGTTTCCAGTATGGGAGTATATTTCTTTCTAACAACTGTGTGCAATGTAATTATCTCCAGTTGCTTAAAAAAAAACGAAACCAAATTGCTATCAATTGTAACATTAATCTTCTGTTCCAATAAAGTATAATCTACCAGAACTATTGGAGAATTATTTCTGTATTTAAAGCATATACTTATTTTACAAAGTGTTGGGTAGGTCATCTACAGTGTTTAGTAGGAAGATATAGACACAATTTAGTCAATATGAGAAGGGGTGAATGAAGTGCCCATCTTAATGAGACTAGAGATCTACTGAAGTGTTCTCCTCTTCCTCATTCTCCTCAGTGTTGTCTTTCTTTTCCTCCTCATAATCATCAGTCTTGTCCTCATTTTTCTTTTTTCAATGAGGTTATGGTAGAAGTGGTTTTTCAAGAAGTTATTTTCTGATTATTATTCAGTTATAATGATCGTTACCTGAACTGAAATCTGGGTAGACTTTGTCTTGAATATTTATATGTAAAATGAATCCTTTTCACCCTGAGTTTCCTTAACATGGGTAATACAGAGACAGAAATTGAATCCTTATCCTCCCAACTCCAGATCCAAGATATTTTCCCACTGCACTACACTCTTTTATCAAGAAAATGGTGACTCCTGACAATATCTCTCAGAATGGCATGAATACCTAAATCGTCCTATAGCAATGACCAGGAGTTAATACTAATCACCTAAATCATCGATATGTAATACATCACTTGTCTTTCTCTTTCAAAAACACTGTATGCTTATTTCAGGTTCAGTGTGGTAGTTACTGATTTCCAGGACATTCACAAAATAGTGACAAAACAAACATCAAATGATCACCTCATTCATGACCCTGCCTCAACAGAGGATGGCATCCATTCATTCACTCATCACAGATCCCACTTTGGACTTTATATATATAAAACTTTTCAGTTTTATGAACCTTCCAGATATGTTTCCTGCTCCCCACCTCCACCCCACACTAATTACAACAGTCAATTATTGAACATCGATCAGTTTGACACCCTATTTGATTGGACTTGGTTGTTACTGTCAGCCAAAATAACCTGCCATAAAACAGTCTTATTTTTAGGTGTCTTAATGAACAAATTTTATTGTCTGTGGGGTAAGACAATAAGTTTCTCGGTGATTGAATTGCAAGAGGTCAATTGAACTCACTGCAATACCCTGTCTTTTACCTAATGGGATGTGGTGGCTCTGACCTTTTGGGTCACCAGTATATGATACATTGGAGCCTGTGTTCTTGCTACCTATTTGAGTCGAAATGAAGACAGACAGTCTTACCATGAATGTTGTCAGCCAGTTGGAAGGAGATACCAAGGGAAGCTAGAACATTTCCTCCTTTTGGGAGACTTTTAAAAATAGGAAAAAATATCAAAATTTTAGAAATGAATGAGACATTAGATACCAATTAATTCACCACCTCTCTTCACTGTACAAGAGGGAACTGAGGTCCAGGCAGGTTTTTTAACCAGTTCATGGTCACACAATTACTAGCTGAACTAGAACTAGGACCTAGTTATCTTGAGCCCTGGTATTTTTTTTTTCTTTTCAATTCCATGACTCTACTAACCTTTCACATAAAAGAATAGAGGAGACACCTCCTTGCTAGAGGTCTTCATATAAACACTGGAAGATGAAATGTGAGGCATGTTATAGAGGGTTTTCTTGCATACTGTTTCTAATAACTAACTCTCTAGTTCATAGACAAGGCAGGCTCTTTGCATAGGTTAGAAATAATGTCTGATCTTGCAGTACCTCTCATGAAGGAAACCAAAAAAGAAGCAGTTCCTTAGAGGTCACCTCCAAACTCTCCTCCAGTCTTAATATTTTGTGATTCTGCTTCTCTTGAGGAAATAAATGTTGGTCTATTCAACCTCAGAAGGTCCTGAACTGGTGATACTCTTTATTTTCTCATCCAATATCTTCTACTCCACTTTGACTATCCCAGGCAGATAAGGACACATGTCATCACAGGAGTGGTGATGGAATATTAATGTAGTAGGGGGGAGAGTTGATCAGAGGATCCCTGATCAAATGAATTCCCCCAATTTGATTTGATAAAATTAATTATGTTGAATTTTGAGTATTCTATTCACACTTTGTAAGAGTATTCGCATTAGAGAGGGTAATTTTCAATGAAATGAGTCAAGAAACTCTGCTAAGAATCCACAGAAACAGTGAACTTGGCACAGGGTATGGATTATTTTTGTTTCTTTCTGCCCCATTCAGGCAAGTGACCAAATGAGAGAGATTGAGACTTTTAAAATGAGGAAACTGACTGGAGAATTGGTCAAGAATTCAATCAGTTCTGAGTTGTGATTTAAATAGGTAGGGAAAACTCAGCCCTTGTGGACACTCTTGAAGACTTCTACCATTTACAGAACAGCAAGGTAGGGGTGGGAAGGGTATTTTACTCTCTTTCTTCCCCTCATCATCAATGGTATCTTTCAGTAGAAGGATGTGACTTTATAGGAAACATGCTTGCACATGACATGAAACGAGATTTTAATGGCATTGCCTCCAGATCTCCCACATTCTTGATTGATGGAAGTCAGTGAGAGGAAAAAGAGCTTGATGCCTGGGGTCAGCATCCTCCTGCTCAGGAATTGGCAGACCTTAGCACCTAAAGTATGAGGGAAAAGAATTATTGGGGCTTCCTACAGGCCAAGAGTAGTGCTTATAGTTCTTAAAAGACCCTAGCAGTGATCTCATCAAAGATTTCAGCTGAGTCAAAAGCTGGAGGTAGAGAAGACTATAATCAACAATTTGAGTGTGTCTTGCAGAGAGCAAGCTCTGCTAATCTATTGGAGAAATTCTCCCAACAGAAAGCAGGCCCAGGGAACCCAGTAGTGCCCAGTGAGGAGGAATTTAGGACGTTACAATAGGAATCGAGAGGCTTTATAATATTATAAGGTTAAATTGTCCTTCCTCATTGTAAAGCTACACACGAGCAGCTTTCCAGAAAAATGCTATTGTGAACAGCTTTTAAGGTTCTGAATACACAGTATAGTGAACACTCTATTCCATAACAAATCAGAGCAAAACATTCACAGTAAATCAAGGTACAGCATTCACAATATTACAACTTATCACAGAAAATCACAACATAATGTTCCCAATAGCTTATCATTAAAATGGCCACATAGTTTTCACCAAAGTGATCACAATATTTAGAACAAAGAACAATCATCTCAAAGTACAATAGTCAAAGTCTTCCACTGCTAGAGGTGAAGTTATACTCCAATAGGATGGGATATTCCTCTTGAAGGGAAGGGTGGGCTTCAAAGTACCCTCAGTCACACCAATCTTCAAAAAATGTTATTGTCAGTATTTTTCCTTGAGTACACAGACACATCATTCCTTGCAGACTCCCAGGACTCTAATTTACTTATGACTTTAGTGAGGAACAAAGAGGGGAGAGGCAGATTATAGGGCCTTTCATTTCATAAACTCCTGGGGTCTTAACTTAGGTTTATTTAATATACCTGGAGCCCTACATGAGGGAGAAAATACTGGGGATACCCAGGGAAATACAAGATTTTCTGAATATATTTCTTGGCAATATTAAAAATTACATTTGCAGAATTAGAAAGAGAAACCATATTGAATTCTATGGAGAAAGATTTGCTAATCAACCTAAGTACTCTTTTCAGAACACAGTGGAAGGTAGCATTAACACAGTGCTGAGAAATAATCAGTAGACTGAGGAACAATAGCTTCTATATATAAGGTGGTCCAGGTACATGCCTAGAGTGCCACTTTTAAGGGATAGTAAGGTATAAAGAAAAGGCGTGACATTAGAACAACTCAGCACAACTCATCTACTTTTAGCAATATGTCATTTGCCCTGCCCAATGATAGGTATTTCTTATATTCCTTGCAAAGCAATCAAATCAAAACATTACAATGGACTGCTATATAGTATCTCTCACCATATTGCTGATTCCTTAGACAAAATTTTTTTTCCTATTCCATCCCAAATATATTCTCTCCAACTCCTCCATTCAAATAGGGGCTCCTCAAAAAAGGATAAAATAATAAGAGAAATAATGTAAAACAGGTAGGAACAAAAGGGGGGATGGCACTTCAGACATTATATTACAAGGCAGCAATCAACAAAATCATTTCTTATTGTTTAAAGAATAGGAAAATAGATCCATGGAGGCAACTATACATGGGAGAATCAAATAAAATAGCAGTCAATAACCCAGTGTTGAATAAACATGAAAACACAATTTAGTGAAGAATTTCTTATTTTAATAGAACTTCTAGATGATTAAAAAGCAGTCTGGCAAAAGCTAGGTTCAGAGCAATATCTTACACCATATTGAAAAATAAGTTCTAAATGGAGTTGTGACCTAAATTTTAAATATCATATTATAAAACAAGTAGAAGAGAAGTCAGTCATATACTTTTCACACTTAAGGGGTTTTGTTACATTCTTTAGGCATAAAAGAATCCCTCCTGGGAGGATGTAGGTTTCTCTTATTTATCCTTACTTTCTGCAACCTTGCTCACAATCCTTTATTCCCCTAGGAGAAATGTGGCTGCCAATAGCTTAAGTCTTTGTCCAGGTAACCAGTTTGTGTCTAAGGAGAGGTCCATAGGTTAGTCAGAAATATCAGGGAAAACAACTTCTTAATGAATTCAAGAGTTGAGAATAACATGTAAAACAATAGGAGCCAGTTCACTGCAAAACTTTGTAGCAAGGGATGGTTAAAAAGTGGAAACAAGATGAGGAAAAAGGAATACATACAACTCAGGCATTTACATTAACATAGAGTATAACTTGTGTAAAAGTCGCACTGCATTGGGGAAGGAGTTATATCAGTATGAAGGTATGCTGCACTTGGAGGTTCTCCTGCTGGAGAGGAGGGTGTGCTACAAAATACCCTTCTGAAAGTGGAGTTCTTATACTATGGTTTTGGATAGCTTCTCAGGAGCTGGTCAATTATATATCAGGGGTCAGGGCAAAATGTTATTTTTGGGATTGTTATTAGGGAGAACAAAAAAAACTGATGGTAGACAAAATATTATTTTTTTCAGGGGGGAGTTGTATATCAGGGAGAAGCATAAGCTTGTAGTATGCAAAATATTATTGGGGTATTCTGATATGCCAACCTTTGGAAAATGTTATTGTCAGTATTTTCCCCTGAGCATATTCTATAAACTTACATCCTCCCTTAAGGAGAGACTGTCATTATGCCCTCAAAATCATCAGACCTAGTCTTAGAATTTCTATGCATAGATTCTATAAGTTACAACCTCCATTAAGGGGAGATTGTCATGTCGGTATCAAGATGACTGGGGGGGGGGGCGGAGCCAAGATGGCGGAGTAGAAGCACGACCCTCCCGCGGCTCCGGCTTCCACCCTCCCCAATCCATGTAAAAAGGGGACTCTAAACAAACTTTGGAGCTGCTGAACCCACAAAATGACACAGAGAAGCTAACCTTCCGCTGAGAACAGCCCGGCAGGCCGGCAGGAATCGGCCAGTGCAACGCTCTGGGAGCCGAGCCCAGCACCAAGCCGAGGCTTTAGCCCCAGGGCGAGCCTGACCAGCCGCCAGCCAGAGGGACTCCAGATCAGCAGCAGCTGTGGCTGTTTCCAGATTTATCAATACATATATGCGAAGGACAAGGTGAGAGGCCAGTGCAGTCTGGACTTTGGGACCCAGTAAGTGGGAGTGTGTGGCTTTTACCCCCGGGGCAAGAAACCGCTGAGACTCTTGCACAGCCTGCCAGCGCCACGTGGAGGCTTCAGCCCCTGGCCTGCAGAGTGTAGGGGAACCAAGCACCAGTCTGAGGGGTAATCACTCTAGCTTTAACCTGCTTGGATCTGGATTGCAGTCTAGGGTGGAGGTCCTGGGGTGTGTGTCCAGCTTGCCAGAACGTGTGGAGACCTCAGAGAGGGCACCCATCTAATACCTCCAGCAGCTGAGAAAACCCCAGCTTTTGGGACGAAAACTCCCCTGTCTGGTGTCAGAGTCCTACTGTGGCAAAAAGCCCAAAAGTCAAATCATTGAGTGGCAAAATGAGCAGGCAAAGGAAACAAAGCAGACAGAAGATTCCAACAATACACTCCTATTTTGGGGATAAGAAGGAGCAAGGCATGGAACAGGAGGAAATCAGTGAAGTCAGAACTCCTGCACCAAAAGCTTCAAAGGAAAATACAAGCTGGTTACAGGCCATAGAGACCTTAAGAAGCAGATAAGAGAAGTGGAGGAAAAATTGGGAAGAGAAATGAGAACAATGAAAGAATATTATGAAATGAGAGTCAACAGCCTGACTGAAGAAAATAACACCTTAAAAAACAGACTGACTCAAATGGCAAAGGAGGCTCAAAAAGGCAATGAGGAGAAGAATGCCTTAAAAAGTCGAATTTGCCAGATGGAAAAAGAATCTCAAAAGCTCACTGAGGAGAATCATTGCTTCAGAATTAGATTGGAGCAAATGGAAGCTAATGACTTTATGAGAAATCAAGATGCTGTTAAACAGATCCAAACAAATGAAAGAATAGAAGGCAATGTGAAATATCTCATGGGAAAAACCACTGACCTGAAAAATGGATCCAGGAGAGATAATTTAAAAATTATTGGACTGCCTGAGAGCCATGACCAAAGTAAGAGCCTGGAAAGCATCCTCCAGGAAGTTCTCAAAGAAAACTGCCCTGATGTTTTAGAATGAGAGGGCAAAATAGAGGTTGAAAGAATCCACCGATCACCTCCTGAAAAAGATCCCAAAAAGAAAACTCCTAGGAATATTATAGCCAGGTTCCAGAATTCCCAGATTAAGGAGAGAATATTACAAGCAGCCAGGAAGAAACAATTTGAATATTGTGGAAACAGAATCAGGGTAACCCAGGATCTGGCAGCTTCTACACTGAGGGATCAAAGGGCCTGGAATGTGATATTCCGGAGGTCAAGGGAACTGGGATTAAAACCAAGAGTCACCTACCCAGCAAAATTGAGTATCATGTTTCAGGAGAAAATATGGTCATTCAGTGGAATACAGGACTTTCAAGCATTCTTGCTGAAAAAACCAGAGTTGAATACAAAATTTGACATTCAGATACAAGAAGCAAGAGAAGCATGAGAAGGTAAACAGGGAAAAGAAATCATAAGGAACTTATCAAAGTTGAACTATTTTTTTTTTGAAGCAATCGGGGTTGAGTGGCTTGCTCGGGGTTGCAAGGCCAGTTGTTGTTTCTGGGTGTGGTGCTGGGTGTCTGGGCCCGGATTTGATCCAGGTCGTCCCGGCACTGGGGCCGGTGCTCTTGCTTGCTGAGCTACCTGGCCAAAGTTGAACTATTAACATTCCTACATGGAAAAACAATAATTGTAACTTATGAAACTTTTCTCAGTAGTTGAAGGGATTAGAAATATATATATATATATATATATATATATACATATATATACATATATATATATGTCTTTATATGAGGGTATGCGGGCATATGAATACATATGTGAATGTGTGTATATACATTTACAGGTATACATAGATAGAGGGCACGGGACCAATTTAACAGGAAGGGATGATACTTAAAACGTGAAATTAAGAGATGAGAGGAATATAATGAGAGGAGATGTGGAGAGACAGAGTGGGGCAGCTATCTCATACAGAAGAGGCAAGGGAAAATGGTTACAATGGAGGGGAAGAATAGGAAGGCAAAAGGGAATGGGTCAACCTTACTCCTATTGAATCTGGCTGGAGGAGGGAGGGAAATACACACTAAATAGGGGATCTCACCCTCCAGGAGAATAGGGGGGAAGGGGATGTGAGGGGGGATGATAGAAGGGAGGGCAGGCTGGGGGGGAGGGAAGTTGGAAGCACCCACTTTTGAAAAGGGACAGGATCAAAGTAGAGAATAGAACAAGTGGGAGGTGGGATAGGAGGGAGGGAAATATAGTCAGTCTTTTACAATACATCTACTATGTTATTGTTTTGCATTAGCCGCACATGTACAACCTATGCTGAACTGCTTGTCTCCTCAGTGGGGGTGGGTGGCAGGGGGGGAAGGGAATGAATCTGGAATTGAAAGTTTTAAAATCAAATATTCAAATATATGTATATATATATGTGTGTGTGTATATATATATATATATACTATTATTAATACCATCTTACATGTTATTAAGAAAAAAAGATATATAGGCAATGAGGCATAGAGATCCACTGGAAAAGTTGAAATGGGTATGGGAGAAAATATGGGAGAGAGCAGATTGGAGGTGGGGATATCCTGTGGGACTGCTGTTTTGGGGGGATGGGTGGGGGAAAAACGGGGAGAAAATTTGTAACTCAAAATCTGGCGGAAATGAATGATGTAAGTCAGAAGTTAATAAAGCATTTAAAAAATAAAAAATAAAAAAAAACAAGATGACTGGGCCCAATCTTATAACAGTTATGGATACATTCCTAACCAAATTAGTGACAGAGACAATTACAAAAAAATAAAATAGATATTTTTGATTGGATCAAACTGAGAAGTTTTTGCATAAAGAAAATTAACATATTTAAAATAAGAAAGTCAACTTGAAAAATCTGTATCAAATAGCTTTGACATGTGTTTGATAATCAAGATATATAAACAAGTAACAAATATTTAAAAATAAAAGCCGTTCCCCAATATAAAAGTGGTCCAAGGATATGCATAAACAATTCTTCAACAAATTGGAAATGATTAAAAACATATGAGAGGAGACTAATATTTACTACTAATAAAAATGGAACTCAATTACAACCCAGTTTTCACCTCACACACAACAAATTGATAAAGATGACAAAAGACAGGAATATTTAACATGGGCGAGTTGAGAGTTAGGCACTCTAATAGTGCATTCTTGTTAGAGCTGTGACTTGGTCGAACCATTTTGGAAAGCAATTTCAAATTATGCAATAAAGTGACTAAAATTTCCATATCCATTGAACCAGAGATTTCAGTAATAGGTATGCAAAAAGGGGTAACTGATGCTAAGAAAAGTTCTATATACATTAAAATATAGCAACAGAAATTGGGATAGTAAAGACCTGGAAGCAAAGTAGACACCCATCAGTTGCGAAATGGTTAAATTTTGGCACATGAATGTAATGGGATATTATTGTGCTGTAAGAAATGATGAGCATGTTGAATACAGAGAAGCATAGAAAGATTTGAACTGGTGTCAGTGAAACAGAGCCAGGCAATAGGCACAATTATTACTATATAAATGGAATATACATCAACAAAAACAAAAACAAAGCTGAATGTTGCAAAATTATAAATAACAAATGTGCCTCTAAAGAAGGTATGAGAACACAACTCCCCATGCACATTTGCAGAATTTGGGCTCCATAGTTGTGGGACCGTGCATATCATATCAGATTTGTTTGATATATTAATCAATTGAACCATTTTTTTGTTTGTTTTGTTTTTACTTTTTGGAGAGGGGGGGAAGGCAGGGCAATTGGGGTTAAGTCACTTGCCCAAGGTCACAGGAGTAGTAAGGGTTAAGTGTCTGAGGCCAGATTTGAATTTAGGTCCTCCTGACTCCAGGGCTAGTGCTGTGTTCACTGTACCAACTAGCCACCCCTTATTCTGGTTTTAAAATAAATCCTTGTTATAAGGGATAATTCTTGCAATAGTTATGTGGGAGGAGTAGGAGTAGAAAGATACAGGGGAATACGTAGGAGATGTGAAAATAAACACTATTAATAGAGATATTTTAAAATGAAAGTATACTCCTTAAAGGTAGCGATGATCTTACTTTTAAATTTGTTTCTCCAGCACCTAGTATAGTGTGTGGAACATAGTAAGGACTTAATAAATGCTTTCTAATTCATTAATTCAATCAATTAAGAAACATTCTTCAGGGAACTTTTTTGTTTGGTGTCATGGACCACTTTGGTAATTTGATGAACCCTATGGAGCCCTTTTCTGAATAATATTTTTAGATGTATAAAATAAAATTCATGGGATTACAGAGGAAACCAATTATATTGAAATTCACCTATCAATATATATTGGGGAAAAACAAAAACCTTTACAGATTCCAGCTAAGAATCCCTGTTTTGGAGATACAATGCATTTCAGACATTAGTGACCAGGAAAAGGAGATTTGTTCTAACCTGGGGACTGATTAACTTTTATAGTTAACCTTTGACAGTCTGATCAAACCAATAGATCCCTTTTTAAAATAAATTTTTAAATAATACAAGGAAAAACTAAATTTTAGTTAGAGGTTAGCAAAAATAAAGATGTATTTTTTTTCCACCATCCAAGTTTGTGGGATCCCTGAAATCTATTTATTAGTATATATACAAGGGTGAGGTCTATGGACTGGACTAGGCCATTAAAGGACTTGTAATAAGGGCTTCAGGATGGTTGAATTTTATGCCATTTCTAGGAGCAATGGTAATATTAATTTTATTAATGTTCCCTGAGCAAGGGGTGAAAAGTAATGGGGAAGAGGAGTAATTACACAGATATGTCTGTATTATTAAACCTATGCGGTCCTGGCTGAATGGGATGAGGCAGTATCTGGAGATCTATGTTTGGCTTGGTTGAAGTCTGAGGTCAGGATAGATATACATCTTCTAATCAGAGGTAGTGGGTACCATGGAATAGCTTTGTGGTTAATGTTTGGAGGGTCTCTGGCATATGAACAGCATCATTTTTAGGCAGAAAATACATTTCCACTTGTCCTTAATCATGTTGAGCTAGGACTTGGAAGCTATAGTCATGTTCAATGATGCAACTGGATTCAATACAACAAACATAGTTAGCACCCACTGTGTCCAAGGGGCAGCTATTACGTGTATGGCACCTACACTGTGCATGGCTCTGGAAGTACAAAAATAAATATAACTGTCTTTGTCTTCAAGAAGCTTATATGCTACTGAAGAAAGCAATATACACTATACAATGATAAATGTGGTTAATACAAGGTAGAATGTGACAAAAATTAAAAGAGAGATTCAGACAAAATACTTTAGAAAAACTTTAGGAGAGGACAATTAATTGCAGGTAAATGGTGGGGTGCAAGAAAAGATTGAGTGAAGTGGTGACAGCTAAGCTGATCCTTGAAGGAAGAGCAGGATTCTGAAGATCAAAAATAAGAAGGGGGTGCATTTTCTAAACAAGGAGTTATAGTCTATGGGAATTTAACATTTGGAGGTAGAAGAAGACATTAAAAATTTGGAGAGTATACAAAGGAACAGATAAACATTGAAAAAAATTAGTAAAAAGTTATTTAGTTTTCACAACAAAATCCTAATTCTTTTTTTTATTATTGTCAATAAGGAAATAACAAACCACTCCACTATCTTTGCCAAGAAAACCCCAAATGGGGAGATGAAGAGTCAGATATGACTGAAATGACTCTTTGCTCCCCATATTCAGGTGGATCAATACACACACACATTCATATAGGAAAAAAAGACAGTGAGTCATAGTGCAAAGCAAGCTGCTGTTAGACCTAGTAGGATCTGTGTTCAAGTTCTATCTCTTTGCACACTTGCTTGCTATAGGGCTTTGGGCAAGTCACTTAGACCTTCAGTGGTCAAGGAAATTTTCCAAGGATGTAAATTGTGGAAGAGTTGCTGATTTTTGTTGATGAAAAATTTTCATTTCCAGAAGCCCCCATCAGCAATAAAATCACCTCTATGAGCACAATTTAAAAATTTAAGTACTGAAAAGACCTAGTTTACTCAGTATTACAGAGAGTCTTTCCAGGTTCAGAACTTCATATTCCCCAAATGTCAGACTCCTAGAAAGAATCACTGTCATTAGTATTTCTGTAGATATATTCACTGCTATCACAGTGGCACCTGTCAGGTACATTAAATCCACTATTTCAAAAGGTCTAATTTCATGGTAGAACTACAATTCTTATTTCTTGTCAAGCTGGCAAGATGGAACTGGTCTGGTCGACTAACCCAGAAGGGGATTGGGAAGGAAGGCAGTGGTGGAAGGTCAGAAACAAATAATACTTTGGAAATAAGTGAGAATGGAGAATCTAGCTATTTTTATTTGAAAGATATAATTTTTAAGATTTCTTTCTAATTACCTAAGACAGAGGCAGGGGTAGAAATGCATGCTTATCTCTAGTAAGTAGAATCTTACATATTCTATTTTGTAGATCTTGATATCTTTAAGAAAGTGACAGAAATGTAAATGATTCTCCTCTGAGCTTCATCCTTCCCTTCAGTAGGTTTTACACTTTCCATTTTAAAGGTTTCTTACATTAAATATAGTCTCTTTGGAAATGTGGGACATGCACAAAAGAGACTAATGAGAAAGGAGATTTTTCAAACAGCTGAAAATAGATGGAACTCATTGGACTATATCCACAGGCAGGGATGGAAAGGGGGAGACATTTATCAAGGACCCTAGAAGAACTCATCATTATGGTAAACCACCATTTGTTTTTCTTTCTCCAACTTTTTTTATATACTTCAGTGACATAGTCAGCCCTGAGACACATGCTTTCTGACTTAAACAAGAGATACCAATTGAAACCCTACTCTCATCAAACTTTGTTCAAAGTTTGAACTGACTTCAGTTGGCCCAGGGAGAAATGATAAAGACTTTTATAAACTATGTTAATTTTATTTCTAAAGCTTCTGTTTCCTTATTTTCTGGACAAGGCCTAACTTAGTTCAATCCAAAGGTTCAGGCTTGGGGATAAAATAAAATGAGATACTAGTGGACCATAAAATGTATGAAAATAATGATCAATCTCCTTCTGCAACCATGTTACCAGTTGATCCAATGTTTATGTGAGTGACTCTGTGACTTTCCCCTCCTCATTCCTTTCGCCATTGCTGCCTTCCTTCGTTATCCCAGACTCCAAGCCATCTGCCTCTATACTCCTCTTTTCACTGCTCCTCTCTGTACTTTCTCTTCAGTTTGTCCCTGCTCCCTCTGTGCCTTATTAAAGCGTGATTGAAACCTTACTCTCTGCTGCCATAGCAGTCTTTTCCAGTAAGTGCCCAAGGGATTGGGACTGCCTGCCACATTTCATAATTCCATAAATTAATTAACAACTCGCATTTCATATTGTGAGGGAAGTAGGGATATAGGATGAGACCTAGTGGGAATGAATTTTTTTTAATTTAATTTAATTTTTTTCTGATTTACATCATTCATTTCTGCCAGATTTTGAGTTACAAATTTCCCCCCCGTTTTCCCCTACCCACCACCCCAAAATAGCAGTCCCACAGGATATCCCCACCTCCAATCTGCTCTCTCCCATATTTTCTCCCATTCCCCTTTCGACTTTTCCAGTAGGGCATGGTTGATCTCTATGCCCCAGTGGCTGTATATCTTATTTCCCAATTAAATATAAAACAGTGTTAATAATAATGTGTGTATATTTATAAACATTTGGTTTTAAAACTTTGAATTCTAGATTCCTTCCTTTCCTCCCTTTGTCACCCACACTTACTGGGAAGATAAGCAGTTCAGTATAGGTTGTAGATGTGTGGCTAATGCAAAACAATAATATAGTAGATATATTGTACAAGACTGACTATAATTCCCTCCCTCCTATCCCACCTCCCACTTGTTCTATTCTCTACTTTGATCCCTGTCCCTTTTCAAAAGTGGGTGCTTCCAACTTCCCTCCCCCCCAGCCTGCCCTCCCTTCCATCATCTCCCCTCTCATCCCCTTCCCACCTACTCTCCTGTAGGGTGAGATACCCTATTTAGTGTGCATTTCATTCCCTCCCCAAGCCAAATTCAATGGGAATAGGGTTTACCCATTCCCTTTTGCCTTCCTATTCTTCCCCTCCATTGTAACCATTTTCCCTTGCCTCTTCTATACGAGTTAACCCCATTCTGTCTCTCCCCATCTCCTCTCATTATATTCCTCTCACCTCTTAATTTCACCTTTTAAGTATCATCCCTTCCTGTTATATTGGTCCTGTGCCCTCTAACTATGTATGCCTGTAAACATATATACATACATTCACATATGTATTCATATGTCCATATAGTCTTATATATATGTATATATATATATATATATTTCTATTCCCTTCAACTATTTTCATACTGAGGAAAGTTTCATAAGTTACAATTATTGTTTTTCCATGTAGGAATGTTAATAGTTCAACTTTGATAAGTTCCTTGTGACTTCTTTTCCCTGTTTACCTTCTCATGCTTCTTTTGCTTCTTGTACCTGAATGTCAAATTTTCTATTCAATTCTGGTTTTCTCATCAAGAATGCTTGAAAGTCTTCTATTCCACTGAATGAGCACATTTTCCCCTGAAACATGATACTCAGTTTTGCTGGGTAGGTGATTCTTGGTTTTAATCCCACCTCCTTTGACCTCCGGAATATCATATTCCAAGCCCTTTGGTCCCTCAGTGTAGAAGCTGCCAGATCCTGGGTTATCCTGATTCTGTTTCCACAATATTCAAATTGTTTCTTCCTGGTTGCTTGTAATATTTTCTCCTTAATCTGGAAATTCTGGAAGCTGGCCATAATATTCCTAGGAGTTTTATTTTTGGGATCTTTTTCAGGAGGTGATCAGTGGATTCTTTCAAGCTCTATTTTGCCCTCTGGTTCTAAAACATCAGGGCAGTTTTCTTCGAGAACTTCCTGGAGGATGATTTCTAGGTTCTTACTTTGATCATGGCTCTCAGGTAGTCCAATAATTTTTAAATTATCTCTCCTGGATCTATTTTCCAGGTCATTGGTTTTTCCCATGAGATAATTCACATTGCCTTCCATTCTTTCATTTGTTTGGATCTGTTTAAGAGCATTTTGATTTCTCATAAAGTTATTAGCTTCCATTTGCTCCAATCTAATTCTGAAGCAATGATTCTCCTCATTGAGCTTTTGAGATTCTTTTTCCATTTGGCAAATTCATCTTTTTAAGGTACTCTTCTCCTTATTGCCTTTTTGAGTCTCTTTTGCCATTTGAGTCAGTCTGTTTTTTAAGGTGTGATTTTCCTCAGTCAGGCTGTTGACTCTCATTTTGTAATTTTCTTTTATCATTCTCATTTCTCTTCCCAATTTTTCCTCCGCTTCTCTTATCTGCTTCTTAAGGTCCTTTATGGCCTATAACCAGCTCGTATTTTCCTTTGAAGATTTTGGTGCAGGAGTTCTGACTTCACTGTCTTCCTCCTGTTCCATGCTTTGCTCCTTTTTGTCCCCAAAATAGTAGTGTAGTGTTGTAATCTTCTGTCTGCTTTGTTTCCTTTGCCTGGTCATGTCACCCCCTCAGTCACTTGACCCCTGGGCTTTTTGCCACAGTAGGACTCTGCCATCAGACAGGGGAGCTTTTGTCCCAAATGCTGTGTTTTTCTCAGTTCCTGGAGGTATTAGATGGGTGCCCTCTCTTAGGCCTCCACACTCTCAGGCAAGCTGGTCATGCACCGCTGGACCTCTACACTAGACTGCAATCCAGATCTAAGCAGGTTAAAGCAAGAGAGAATACCCTTCAGACTGGTTGCTTGGTCTCCCTACACTCTGTAGGCCAGGAGCTGAGGCTGCCACATAACGCTGGCTGGCTGTGCCAGGCGGCTCAGTGGCTTGGCGCCCCGGCAAAAGCCATGGCACTCCCACCTACTGGGTCCCAAAGTCCAGACTACATTGGCCTCTCACTTTGTCCTTTACATCTGTGTGTTGATAATTCTGGAAATGACCACAGCTGCTGCTGATCTGGAGTCCCTCCAGCTGGCAGCTGGTCAGACCTGCCCTGGGGCTAAAACCTCTGGCTCATGGGGGCCTGGGCTCTGCTCCCAGAGCACTGTGCTGGATGATTCCTGCTGGCCTGCCGGGCTGTCCTCAGTGGGAAGTTAGCTTCTTTGTGTCATTTTGTGCATTCTGCAGCTCCAAAGTTTGTTCAGAGTCCCGTTTTTACATTGATTGGGGAAGGTGGAAGCCAGAGCCGCTCAGAGTTAGTGTTTCTACTCTGTCATCTTGACCAGGAATGAATTGTTGAAGGATGAGGGGAGATATAGGAAGGAATGAAGAAAGCAGAGAAGTAGGCAATTAATAGGGATACATTGAGAATTAGTGAGAGACTGGAGATAATAGACAAAGCAATAAGCTGGAGAATATCCTGAGTTTTGCTGAATTAGATATTCGAGAGCTGGGTGGTATGCATCTTATTCAGGCAGCCATCCTTCCTGGCTTTCTTTTAGTGATCTTTTCATTGATATTTTTGGAGTAATTGCCTTCATATTTATCCTAGTTCTGTTTATTTCATTATACATAAGTTAATGAAAATCACTCTATATTTTCTCAATTCCTCATATTTGTCATAACTCACTGTATAACAATAATATTCTATTACATTAGGATGCCATTTTTGTTGTTGTTACTCTTATTGTTGCTGTTGATGATTCCTTTATGGGCAACCACTGTGTTTCCAATTCTTTCCTAGTATAAAAAAAAGTGCTACTAGAATTATTTTGGTATATATTGAACCTATATTTCTGGTTTATTTATTTTTTAAATTTCTTTGGGGTATATATCTAAAAGTGGTATTACTCTGTCAAAGGGCACGTATAAAGGAGTCATTTTCCCCAACATAATTCTATTAAACTAAAATGTGGAATGGCTGGGCAAGTATGAAAGTATATAAATTTACCAACAATTTATCAGTGTGCTTGTCTTCCTTTTGGGACGTTCTGTTTTTCCTATTACTGTATGAATGTCATATAGCATTTGTGAGCATGTTTTTCTATGATCAGTTACCATTTGTGGTTCTTTATGAAAGTTTTTTTTTTAATTTATTGTCCATTTATCCATTGGGAGAATGGTCCACAATGGTCTCATATTTTTATGTCCGCTCCTTATATACCTTTAACATTGTGTCTTGTTCAGTGATCTGTGGTATGAAACTATTTTTTTTTTCCAAATCAAAACTTTCTCTTTTTATTCTAACTCTACTAGTTTTCTTTGCTGAAAAGTATTTTCATTTTATATGAAATAAAGTGTTTTGCCTTTTATGATGTCAACATTGTTTAGAAATGTAGCATTATATTTTTTTCTTAATTTTCTTTATTTTATTCTGATCTCAAGAAATAAAACAAGCATTTCCATAACATAGTAGAATAGGAAAAAATATTATTGTGCTTGAAACCAGTGGTATCCTTCTCTAGAAACCTGGTGTTTTCTTAGCCCTGAGTAAAGGTTTGCTATTTGAGACACTTTGTATTAAATCCTGGCATTTTTCTTTACTAATAAACATGGTATACTCTCCATCGGCTTATATCTTCATTCACTATTTGCCAAAGAAACTGATGATATAGATAGAATATGCAAATTAGTTTTGACTGGCATGAACTGCCATATTTATCATTTCCAGTAGTCTTGCTACAGATTGTGTTTGCTTGCATTCTAAGGTTGCCCACTTTTTAACCTCTTATTTAGTGACTGTTGTGAAGATCACTGAGGTTATACAGGAAGTGCTCAGCCTAGGAGATATGAAGAGCATGAGAAGATTTTTCCCAGATGCTGCAGGGTCCATAAATTCAAGTGAACTCATTATTTTCTTTTCTGATGCAAAGTGTCCTCCAGAAAATTATCATTTACTCAGTAGTAATGACTCTCATATTTCTGCTTTGCTGCTTGTACTCTCCCTAGTAAAAACAATAAGTCTTTAGCAATGCAAATCAAAATCTCAACTTCTAAATTGAGCACAAAATGAGATTTTACCCCCATTCATCTATTGAACAATGTATAGTCTTTCTGTTTGTGCAAACAAAACATAAGCTATGCTTAAACTGAGTAGAACAAGTAATTTTATGAATATCAAGAAACTTGAGCACTACGTTTGGGAAGTAATCCTACAATCACTAAAGTGGGCAACATAATTCATCTGAAGCCTAGATTTGGAGCTGGAAGGGACTCCAGATGTTCTTAAGCCATCAAATCATAGGATTACAGGTGTAGAACTGAAAGGGGCATTGAGTCTAACCCCTTTGTCTTACATACAAGATACTGGGGCCCTGAGAGAATAAGTAACTTGCCAAGAATTACACAGCTGGTAAGTTTTTGAGGCAGGATCTGAACCTAGGTTTTGCTGTTGTTGTTGTTTTGTTGTTCAGTCATTTGAGTTGCATCCAATATCTTTGTGATCCGATTTGAGGTTTTCCTGGCAAATACATTTCCTTCTCCAGTTCATTTTACAGATCAGGAAACTGAGGCAAGCAGAGTTAAGTGACTTGCTCAGCTTCACACAGCTACTGACACCAAATCCATCGCCCCCTATCCATTGTGCCATGCTACTGCTTAGTCCAGCTGTCTCATTTTATAGACGAGGAAATTAAGATTTAATCGATCAATCCAGACCTTTATTAAGTGCTTGTATACCGGTACTCTGTGTGGTGCCAGGTACACAAAGATAGAGAAAAATCAGGTCCTGCCTTAAAGAATTTAAGTACTTTGTCTAGGCAATCCAAGTAGCAATTGTCAGAGCTGGGATTTTCTGGAATTCTTTGAGTCCAGAAACAAAGCTGCTTTGCATCTGTAGCAATTGGAACATGCTAGAACTAGAAGAGACCGATAAAGTTCTAAAGACTTTTGCCTAATCCAATCCAGGCCCTGACCTGGCATGCTAAAGCCAACAACACACTGTAGTCAGGAGACCTGATACTTAAATTTTCAGGTTGAGCATATACACCTCAAAAAGAGGCAAATGTTATAAATCAGGGCTTGATTTATTGTTTTGTTGTTTGTCTAGACTTAAGAGAGTAAAAAAAAGGAGTTAATGATGCAGATTCAACTTAAAAGTTTATAATACATTTCTTTTCCAAATAGTCAGTTGTTAAACTGGCCCTGGTCCTATTTATACCTACCTTTATCTATGTGTTTAGTCATTTTCAGTTGTGACTGACTCTTCATGACTCCATTTTTGGGCCTTCTTAGCACAAATAGGTTTGCCATTTCCTTCTGTAGCTCATTTTAGAGATGAGGAAACTGAGGCAAACAGGGTTAAGTGACTTGCCTAGGGTCACACAGCTAGTAAGCATCTGAGGCCAGATTTGAACTCAGGTCATCCTGACTCTAGGCCCAGCTCTCTCTCTACTGTGCCACTTAGTTTCCAATATCTATGGGAACATACCTCAAGAGAGTAGGTAAATGGAAGTCAATTATTTCAGTTGGGGTAAAGGTCTCTTCTCACAATATCTTGATTCCCCCTTTTATATCATTGAGAGAAGAGAGAAGATAGATGGCAAAGAAAGTCAGAGTTAAGATTGTAACTAGCCTTCTTTTCCCTTTCCACTCCTATAACCACCCAGGTCCCTTTACATTAGAGAAAGCTCTCCGGTCTACCACCAGTAACCTTGGAACAAGGCAGAAAATTTAGATCTGGGCTTATATCAGCTTATTATCTTGAAAGGAGTGACTGTAGTGTAGTGAAAGGGAAAGAACCCTTAATTAAAAGCCAGAAAACATGACCGCTATCCCTCACCCCTCTGAAGAACTCTAGGATATGTGTAATAAACAGGAAAGAGAATATATATGTAAAAGTAGGGGAGGTCATATGTATCAATCATTCAATTACCATGTTCCACTTAAAACAACTGTCTTAGTCAAGTGAGAGTGCCTCTATTTAGTGAGTCAATTAAGCAATGATGCTAGAATAGGTTCAAGAAGTCTTTGATCAATTTGAAAGAAGTGAAAGCCATTAGATGAAATGATGTGGGATTGGCTTAAGAGACTTGACCACAACATATGAATCTTGTATAAAATAGTAAGCAGTTTGGAACCTGAGCATTTCAGTGACTGGGCAGCATGGAACATAGAGCAGGTCCAATCCAACCCATTGGTGGAAGACTGGAGGAGGGAGGGATGGATGGAGCAGAAGAGGTTCTGTCTTCTTTCTTTTTTTTTTGCCTTTTGTAGGGCAATTGGGGCTAAGTAACTTGCCCAAGGTTACACGGCTAGTAAATTTTTTGTGGATGTTAAGTGGCTTATGCCAGAACTGAACTCGGGTCCTCCTGACTCCGGGGCTGGTGCTTTACTCACTGCGCCACCTAGCCATCCCATGTCTTCTTTCTAACACTTGACCAGCAAAAGACTGCAAACTTTGAGAGGTTCTATAAAATTTAGACTTTTAGCAAAGTATCCCTGGAGTAACAATGGTTAGCAGTGTTATCTGTAGCAAGGTCTAAAGCAGACCTGCAAACTTGGCTGTAGGTAGGTGACAAAATTTAAATAGGCTAAACTTCTTTGGGCTGCAGATAAGTTAGACTACAGATAGACTGACAATTGTTCGTTATTGCAGGTCATGTGACAATCAGGAGAGTACACAGTGACAACCCAACATTTTTCATGCTAGTCCACGACTGTATAATCTGCAGGCCAGACAAACTAGGCACAGGAAAGGCAGCTTCTGACCTTCTTAAGATGCACAACAGAAATCCAATCAATACTTAAGGGGATTCCAGAAAAGGAGAAAAGTACTTCTAGCAAAGGGCATCTATGAGGTACACTTTTACCGCTTATACATTCTAAACCTGAGTTCACTTTCCCCTGCACTCTGTATGTCTTTGTGGTATAAGTATATTCCAGACTCTTTGGGGAATGGGAACTATTTCTACCAACAGTTGTTATAGCAGTTTAGGAAATAGCTCTTTGTAAAAGCTAATTATTCCTAGTAGATTAATTGATCTATGTTGATAATCACTGGGGGCCTCCTCTCAGTTGGGATACATGAGATACAGAATTAGAAAGACAGGCTGAATCTTTAGGTGGTATTTCCAGAACCCTCAGAGAAAGAGTAGCCTGTCACTCTCTGGTAAACAAATCTGCCAGTTTGAGTGGGGGACTCATGAGTAACTCCAGAACTTATGCTCCAAATTCAAGAAATAGTTTAAAATGAAGTTTATTGCTGTCAGGTAAGGAAATCACAGAGGGGACATGCTGCAAACTGAACTTTTTCTGAATCTTGTAAATGACACACTTACTTTAAGTTTCCCTAAGATGAGTTAATACTGTGGAAAAAATGGGCCTGTAGCAGGAAACAGGTCATTGATAGTACTACTCCAGTGATGTCAGAACCATTTAGACATGAGGGCCACGAATTTCACATGAGGATCCCTGCAGGCTACATATTGATTTAGTTTAAAAATATATTATCTATGTTTTGTTGTTGTCATGGTAACGTAATTTAAAGATGCCCTTGTATTGGCTTGGTTTTCAGGTTAAGTGTTACAACCCAGGGCTTGTGAATCCCACTTGTTGGATGGACTTGTTGATATGAAGGGAGGGGACTGAACTGGGAGGAGCTGGTGCTGTGGTGGACAGAGAGGCCCAAGCAGAGAGAAGCCAGAAGAACTTTTGGGAGAAGCATTTGTGGAGGCAGAGAGAGAGAGAGAACTGCCAGCTGAAGCCACCCAGACTGCTGAGGGCCAGTTGGAGCTGCTCAGGACTTTTGTGAACTGCCACCTGGAGCTGCTGAGACCTGAGGAGGCATGGCTGTGGTGCCAGTATTTTTTCTATCTGTTTTGATGTTACTTTGCCAGATTCGTCTTCTGGTAAAGGACAGTGCTGTTGTTGCAGAGGTTCTGGGACCTTGCTGTTGGTTCAGAAGCCCTGAAGAAGGATTTTCTTGTTGTATGTTTACAGAAATCTGGAAGGAGGGTCTTGATGATGTTTTCAGGGGTCCTGAGACTGTTCTGCAGGCAAAGAGTAAATTGATGAGGACACTGGCAATATATATTGTGGCTTTATTAAGCTTTGTCTTCTTAGGAACAGAGATTGCTGAGAACTTGCCTGGGGTCAAGATGAAGAAAAGACCTCTCCTTGGGTATCGAATCCTGTGATATTGTAACCTTGTTGTGGCTTAGGGGTAGATGGCCTTTGTGCTCTCCACTGCCCCCCCTTTTTTTTTTGCTTTTTGGAGGGGGGAAGGCAGGGCATTGGGGATTAAGTAACTTGTCCAAGGTCTCACAGCTAGTAAGTGTTAAGTATCTGAGGCTGAATTTCAACTCAGATCCTCCTGACTCCAGGATCAGTGACACCTAGCCACCCCTCCACTGCTCCTTTGAGAAAGTGCTTGGTGGTGATGGATTGTAATTCAGTGGAAAACTTTGGGCTTTTATAATTTGTGACTGGCCAAATGAATCTACTTTGTTTATGATTGGAAACTAATATCCATTTGAATAGAGAGAAGACTTTGTGATTGACTAAATGAATATACTGTGGAGGGGTGGAATACTTGGACCTTAGTACTTTGTGATTGAATTGAGAACTTACTAAAAGACTGTTACCCTGTATTTTGATTTTGATTTTCTGTGAATGTTTTGCCTTAATCTGTCACTGAATAAATGGAGTTTTCTATGCTCCTAATCTGAACCTGGAAGTTTGTTTGTACTTGGTGTTACAGTTTTATTTTTATTAGTTTTAGTAAATACTTCCTAATTACATTGTAGTCTGGTTCATGAGTGTTGTAGGCCACATGTGGGTCCAAAGGCTGTATATCTGGCATTGTTGTGCTATTCCATTTCCCAAATATGATTAACTCTGTTCTACTTAATTCTGGGGCCAATTCATTATGCATCAAATTCACTTTTGTTTAGGTATGATGGGGCAGGGATTGAGGGGGACTTCATGGAGGAGAGAGCATTTGAATTAGCTTTAAAGGATAGATGGGGATACAATGGAAGGCCATGGGTTAGAGGGAAACCATACTAGGCATAGTTAAGAGTATGACCAAATAATCATTGCCAACATTTATAAAGTGCTTCAACCTTTTGCAAAATGCTTTCCATACATTTTCTCATTCAGTCCTCACAACAGCCCTGTGAGGTGGATGCCATTATTACTCACCTTGCAGATGAGAAATGAGAATTTGATGGTTTAAAAGAATTGTCCAGAGAATTGTCCAGCTATTAAATGTCTAAAGTGGCATTCAAATCCTGGTCTTCCCAATACCAAGTCCAATGCTTTATCGACAATGCCATGCTGTTTCTTCTAGGTAGCGGGTAAGTACAAGGAATCCATGAAGTTTCTATTTCTCCTTCACAGTCAGAGACACTAGGGAACACTTTGTTTCATCCACACATATAAACAGTGACCCCTATACTCAGCTTTCATCTTTTCCCAGAATAGTTATATTTTGGGAGATCTGGGAACTTGCTGCACAAAAGAGAAGGAACAGTCTTGAGTTATGATGTATGATGCAATCATAGATAATTGAGAATTGACTGTATTTCCAAAGTAATATAGAAGATCGTGAGCAATCATCTATTCCGAAGGGAGGTTAATAGAGAACCTAGGAAATAACAGCAAGCCATGTATGATTTCCTGATGGAGAGGAAAAGCCCAGTTTGTCAAGAACCTATAAGTTATTCCCAGATGATGTTATCCAGTAGTGCCTGACATCTGACACATATGTCTTTTTTCCTGGATAGCAAATATACTGGCAGATTCAGGAGCACTGATGGGACAGGATGCCAGGGTCAGAATTCAGAGAAGCAGTTTCTCTGAACCACCAAACCAGAGAGATGGGAGACCCTGACCTAAGGAGCCAGAGGTGAGGGCTCAGAACATCATGCAGTGCTACCCTAGGGAGGTCAGAGAGAACACACTATGAGAAGCAGCAAGGGGTGCTGGGGCCAGAGTGACAATCATTCTGTCATTCTGCATTGCACAGAGTGGCAGAGAGAGTTTGATAAGAGCACAGGTCAATGTAGACAAAGAAGCAGAGAACCTGACAAAAAGCAGCCTAGGGGAGTGGGTAAGAAAGGGGGAATGAAGACAGTAGAATGCGTAAAGAATTTTTTCTTTGTCTCTGTACATTGAGTTATTCTTGGATGTATTCTTTGCACATAAATTGACATGGACTAGAGATATAACTCTTCAGAAATATCTGCTGGTGGTCAGAAAGGCCGCCTGGGTCTTAGTGTTAATTTAAATCAGTTTTATCAGATTGGAAAAATTAGATTCATTTAAAAATAAAATGAAAATGTGGATTTTGCTGCCCAATCCCTTTTTAAGTTAATGGCTAACAACAGCAAGAATAACGGGGGAGCAGGATATTGGTAAAGAGGAAGAAAGGCTGGGGAAGGGGACAAAAAGAACATGTGCTTATTTGAAAAAAATATATCCATGGCTGGTTATAAAGGAATGCATACTCTTGAAATGTAAAATCAGTTTTAAGTCTACCTAAGAAAACAATTCAGATTAGTTGTGAATGCCTGTCACTTTCCAGTGGGAAAAATTGAGATGGGTAGATCACATGTGTTTAGAACTTCTGAACAATAGTAGGGTTAAAACTGAGTGGGTATCTGCACTCAATCTGGCACGAATATGGCAAGCCCCTGAGAGCTAGGGCCCCTAAAAGGATTAGGGACGGGGTAAGCCATCCCAGATAGGAAACAGAGCAAGCAAAAACTTGTGTGCTACTTAGCTGTGAGATTGGACCCTGTGAGTGTCCACTACACCTCCAGCCTGGGCACAAAAGGGAAACCCAAAACAAAGCAAAAAAGCAATTAGTCAAATAAATTAGTTGAAAAGTCACAAAAATAATATAATTCTCCATAGTGGTTTCATAGTAGAAGGTGAAATGGTCCAGGAGACTGGAGTCCTATATTTTTATCCAATCTCTTCCACCTCTGTGACTTTGGATAATTCATTTCTTTGGCCCTTGATTTTCTTCTTTTACAGGTCACTCTATAAGATGACAGTGCTGAATTCATTGGTCTCTGAGATTCCTTCTAGTTCTTATATTTTATAGTTCTGTAATTTGGGGGTATTGTTATGGCTGAATAAAGTTGATTCCATGGATGATTTGATATATTTTGCCACTGGAAGGAAATCACAGAATTATAGAATTTTAAAGGTGGAAGGGACATCTGAGTCTATATAGTCCAACCCACACCTAAATGGGAATTCTTATTTTAATAACCTTGATAAGTGATCATCTAGGCTCACCTGAAGACTTCTCATAAGGAGGAATACATTGGTTCTCAAGAGAGACATTCCACTTGAAGACAGTTTAATTCTTAGGAAGTTTTTTTTTTGTTACATAAAACAAAAGTCTGTCTTGTTGTAACTTCCAGCTGCCACTCCTAGGTCTAGTAGCTGATAGAGCCAGCAGAACAAGTCTACCCATTCTCCCTAACAATAACCCTTCAAATCAACTAACAATAAATCAACATTTACTGGGTGCACACTAGGGGCCAGGCAAAGAGTCAAAGAATGATCCTTGCCTTCAAAGATCTTATAATCCAAATCTAACAGGGGAAGCAATTAGGAGAAAGAGAGAGAGAGAGAGAGAGAGAGAGAGAGAGAGAGAGAGAGAGAGAGAGAGAGA
>NW_027185777.1:38261676-38262738 GCF_028583685.1 Petaurus breviceps papuanus | reverse complement strand
CTCTCTCTCTCTCTCTCTCTCTCTCTCTCTCTCTCTCTCTCTCTCTCACACACACACACATATAGTCATATTTTGGGGGTAAAGCTGTGAGAGTGGCAAATTATCTCTTAGGCTGTTCTAATATTTTGGAGGAAAATGTCCTGAATGTAAGAGAACAAAGGACAAGTTGTATGACAACCCAACTGGGCAGTCTCTTAAGGATGAGTTTAAAGATTTCAGTCGGGGGTCCAGAGTGAATAGTTTCATCTTGCTGTGTAGTGGGTAGACCAGTGCACTTCCAAACAGTAATTTCTCTAATGGTATTCTCACTGGAAAGTCTGCTGTTATTGAAACAGCATTGCTTGAACTATTTGAGCAGTTTCCATTTATAACCTATAATAAAACTGCAGCCTTCCTTCCTCTATTCTGAAGGAAAGGTGTGTGTGGCTTCTGCCTCATGGAGGGCACTTGGCTCTTCTGAAATACAAAAAAAATAAAGAAAAAACCAACAGGCACAGGAAGTAGGGCCAAGAGAGATACAAATACAATTTGAGATTTGAAATACAAATGATCTGGAACTCTAAATCACCAGTAGGGGGGGACTCCAAAGGCAGAAACTCAAGTCATCTGTGAAGACTGGTAACTGGTCTACAATGGAAAGGCACAAATCATTGCCTGGGGCACTAAGAGTTTGCTGATTTCTTCTTGTGTCTGAGGAGGTAAGTCATGAGTTCAAATCTTCAGGATTTCAAAATTGACTCTCTCTCCATTATGCTTAGATGCTTTTCTTTGCAGCTTCACTTAATGTACTGTTTTCCCCTATTAGAATGTAAACTTCGTGGGGTTAGACAGTTTCATTCATTTATATTTGTATCTCCAGTGGTTAGCACTTACAAAATGTTTGTGCTCTTGGGGAGGCTAGGTGGCGCAGTGAATAGAGCACTGGTCCTGAGTTCAAATCTGATCTCAGACAATTGACACACCCATTAGCCATGTGACTTTGGGCAAGTCACTTAACCCCCCAAAAAAGTTTGTGCTTTCTCTCTCTCTCTCTCTCTCTCTCTCTCTCTCTCTCTCTCTCTC
>NW_027185777.1:38233669-38261666 GCF_028583685.1 Petaurus breviceps papuanus | reverse complement strand
TCTCTCTCTCTCTCTCTCTCTCTCTCTCTCTCTCTCTCTCTCTCACCCACCAATCTACCTACATCAGGGATTCTTAACCTGGAGCCCTTGAACTTGTCTTTAAAAAATATTCAGATAAGCATTTCAATATAATTTTTCCTTTATAATATTATGTATTTTATTTTATGCATTTAAGAACGTTATTCTGAGTAGGGGTCCATAGACTCTTTCAGACTGCCAAAGGGGTTTATAACAGAAAAGGTTAAGAATCTGTGATCTATTTAAATGGAAAATAAATGAAATAAAGTGAGCAGGACCAGACTTGCCCATCCTTGTCCAATCTATCTCTGTGCTGTTCTTTCTCTCTCCCATTCCCTCCCCCATCTTGGCCCAATCAGAAAAACAATAGAGGAATAAAAAGAGGGAAGAAAAAGAAAGGGGCAGAAATTTAGGTTTGTAGCTGGCTTTTACTGAGTCCTAGCTTCTCCTTTCTTGCTGAAAAAGACTTCCACGGAAATCAAAGCATAAGGACTCTCTGAACTCCACTCGGGGGATCAGTAATATCATGATTAAATGTATTTTTAAACAGAATTCTAATACACTCCAATTATTGGAATCACTGAAGCCAAGTACTCCTGCTACTTAGCCCTAAATTATCCAATCCCTAACAGAAAGTGAAAAGGCATCCAATATCGATACCCATCATCAGCTACTTGGCACAGTCAGGTATGGAGGGTGAGTTCATTTTCTCTGTTTGCCAGAAAGTAGATTTCAGTTTATTTTATAGGCTGCTGTGTATTTGCATAGTGTTTTCCACCTAGGGAATCTCAAAGTCCTTTACACCTCCCAAAATGGGAAAAAGAAACTATTGGTGGAAAGTACTAATTATGTTTTATAGATTGGAAAAATTGGAGATCTGTGTGATCTAGTGATTTGGAGATCACTGAGAAGGTGGAAAGTCAGAAGACCCAGGATCCAGTCATGGCTATGTCATTCACTGGATAACCACAGGCAAGACACTTAGGCTTTCTGTGCCTCTGTTTCCTCATTTGTAAAATGGCAATATCTTCCAACCTCAGTCTTATAAAGATTTATGACTTTTTGTGAAAGTACTTTGAAAAGAACAACAACCCCTTATGAAGTGAGATACCTTGTACAAAACTCTATGCTAGATGTTGAGGATACAAAAACCAAAACCATATCTTCTTCTCTCAAGAATCTTCAATTCCACTGATATTATCCAAAGTATTAGTACTGATAGTGCTATAATGGGCTTAGAAAATTCTTTGCAAAGCAAAAAAAAAACCCCAACTCTATTCTCCATTACTTTATTAATGAAATACTATTCCAATGTTAGGTCTATTGGCTTGTTAAAATCTCTATTGAGTTGGACTGAATCAGTTTCTTAACTGACCTTGATTCACTAATTTAGCACCTACTCAATGCAGGATCCCTGGGCTGGGAAATGGGGGTATTTCGAAGATCAAATAAGATAGACTCTTTCTTTAGTTGGCTTATCGTCTAGTGGGAGGACAGGACTTAAAAACAACTATGTTACAAGATAATTTATGATGAATCCATAAGAACAGTAACTTTTGAGTAATACTTTCAGACAGGGATGGGGGCCCATCTCCAGTCTTCCTGATTTATATCTTGTCATTGGACCCAAATGGCCCTGGAGGAGAAAGTGAGGATGGTGACTTTGTATAGCTCTCCCTCACTTCAATTCAATTCATTTGCAAGTCGTGGCATCACCTTCCTGATGCCATGGTCCTCTTTGAGAACAAAGGCCAAACAATAAGGCAAGGATGAGAAAACTACCACTTGTGGGTCTTGTTTCTGTACAGCCTACAAGCTAAGAATGGCTTTTACATTTTAAAATACTCAGCAGGCCAGGTTTGTTCTAAAGTTTCATAATTAAAAATTCCTTCTTTTAAGGACACATAGCAATTTAACAGTGGAGTAGGCAGGGTAGAAAAGGGAGGATAAGCATAAGGTTTGGTATGGGAAAAGTCTCGATATGGGAATGCCTAGGTCACATATGGAGGAAAGGCAGTACAGCACCTAATAGGAAGTGCTATGAGAGAAGGCTGGGAAGTTAGAGTGGTAGTGGTATCTTGCAGAGGACTTTTAATGCCAGGTTAAAGTTTGAACTTTACTTGGTAGGAACGGCGGAGCTAATGAAGTACTTTGAGTAAGGAAATGATACATACATCTCAAAGCTGAACTATCCTATGTCTTTTGACTTTTACTCAAATGAGATGCTTTTCAGAGGCCCATTCATCCTTGCTAACATGCTATGGATACTTTCTAAGTCTGTCAATGTCTCACAAAGTCTTGTGTCCCTATCTAGGTAGAGGATTCCAGAATGGCATAGAGAATAGGGACTATTAATTCCCATGACCCAGGCACAATACTTCTATTATTATAGTCCAAGTTTGCATCAGCTCCAGTAAAATTTTACATTTCTTAAAGTTCCAAAGGCTGCTAGTGATCCAGTTCAATGCCTTCACTTTACAGATGAGGTAAGTGAGACCCAGAGAATCAAGGTGGCTCATTCAGTCAAAAACCAACTGGGAGTTGAACAGAAAGTAGAGCCTTAGGCTTCAAACTCTCAGTTCTTGTTATGCTACACATGCTATTGGTTCATACAGAGCTCACTGTCAACCGAAAACACCATTTTTTCATATGAATCATTTTCAAGCCTTCTCTTTTCTACTTTGAACTTCTGTTAATTTTTAGAACTTAAAACCATGGGCTCATCCATAGTCTGGGCAAAAGATGGAGAAATTTCTGGCCACAGGAGCATAAATCATGCTGTAGACAAACTTTGATCTCTGTCAAGGTAGAGAATATCCAATGATGGTAAAATCAAAGGAAGACTTGCAACTTTAGTAAATGCTAGTCTGTACAGTTAATGTTCTCAAATTTTCCATCTGTAGTTTCACATGTTGTTCCAGTCTATGAATATCCTTTCGTTTTGATTGCATCACTGAATGTGTTTGCTATTCTTCCAAGCTTTATGCCATATTGCAAATTTGACAAACATCTTCATTGCTATTATCCATCCATTTCATGGATCCCTGTAGCATATTACCAGAGACCTACTTTGGGGTTAACTGCAATTCATTAACTGATTTCATAGATTTATCTAGGGCTGGCTCTACTATTAGCATAAGGTAGTGCTTGTGTGAGGTAAGGGAGGGAAAGAGTCATGTGGTAGACTGAATTAAATATTCCTGATGTTTTAGAAAAAAATGCATGATGTACTTATATAAAACAGACCATTTTAAGAAAGGAGGGAAGAGACGGGAACAAACATTTATTGAGCACCTTCTAGATGCTTAGTGCTTTATAAATCTTTTCTCATTTGATCAAGAGGAGGGTCCTGTGATATTTTATTATGGAACTAAGCACTACTTTTACTACTTTCAGGTTCATCTCTGAACACCCAAATCATCCAAGTGAGTAACGTCCTTAAAACACATTTTCTATTGCTTGTGTAATAAAATACAAACACCTCAGCTTGGCATTTCAGGACTCCCCCAATCTTGCTCAACCCACCTTTCCAGCCTTCTTTTGTGGTCTTCTTTAGGAGACCCTTTGAGTCTCCTGTGTTCTAAACCAAACGGGTCAAACACACCGCTCATGGACTGCCTATGGCCTGCAACACTCCCTAGAATGGCCCAAATCAGATTACAGTGTAATTGAGAAATCTTTAACATAATAAATAAAAACACAACAAAGTAGAGATAATGTTACACTTAAAACTAAGCCAATATGAAGCTCACAGAAATCCTTACATGTGGATTTTTAGCCCCCGTTTCTATTTGAGTTTGACTCTCCCATTTTAGATAAACAAAATGACTAGATATTCTTTATTCCCTGCCCTTTCTCTATGCCTTTGGTTCATCCGTCTACCACAACTGGGCTGGACTCCCTCTCTACATCCTCTGATAGTAGGGAGGTTGCATTTTGTGGTGAATTTGGAATCAGGAAGACTGAGTTCAAACCCAGTCTCAGACACTTGCTAACTGAGTCACCTTGGACAAATCACTTAACCTCCCTGTGTCTTGGTTTCCTTATCTGTAAAATGAGAAGACTGGATTCAATGGTCTCTAACATCCATTCCAGTTCTAAATGGATGATTCTGTGCCTTTACTCCTTTGGGCCTCCCTCAGGTGTTGTTTGTTTTATATTTCCTTACCTAATTTCAGTAACGCATCATCCTTCTAACCTTAAATCTCTCCATTTACTCTGTTTGGCCACCTTGCAGCACTCGATCCTTTTTGTTTCTTTAAAACCATGACCCTTGGGACTGAATGTGAAGGCAGTGAGGAGGTAGAGTTAAAGAGGAAAGAATTCCAAGTGGAGGGAATGCCAGTGAAGATGCCTGGAGTTGGGAGATGCAATGTCTTATGTGAGGAGCAACAGAGACCAATATCATGGGAGTAAAGATATGGGGGAAGGGAGAAAGGTATAAGAAGGTGGCCTAGAAAGGTGGCCAAGGTGAAGCTGTGAAGCACTCTGGATGACAAAGAGAGGATTTTATATTTAATCCTATGGGTAACAGGGAAGCACTGGAGATTATTGAATGGGGGTGGTGGGACACGACAAGCTTAGACCTGTACTTTCCTTCCTCATCTCCGCTTCCTGGAATCCCTAGCTTACTTCAAGGCCATTTCAAATTGTTGCTTCTTTAGTCATTTTTTACTTGTGTCTGACACTTTGTGACCCTGTTTAGGATTTTCTTGGCAAAGATACTGGAGTAGTTTGCTATTTCCTTCTCTAGCTCGTTTTATAGATGAGAAAACTGAAGAAAACTGGGTTAAGGGACTTGCTCAAGGTCACACAACTAATAAGTGCCTAAGACCGGATTTGAACTTAAGAAAATGAATTTTCCCAACTTGAGACTGGCTTTTTATCCACTTCACCACCTAGCTGCCCTCATTTCAAATTCCATCTCTTAAATGAGACTTTTCGGGGGTGGAGTCAAGATGGCGGAATAAAAACAGGACTTCTGCACGCTCAAGCTTCCACCTCCTCCAATTCATGTAAAAAATTACTCTAAACAAACTTTGGAGCTACAGAACCACAAAATGACACAGATAAGCTAACCCCCTGCTAAAGACAACCTGACAGGCTGTCAGGAAGTGGTCAGTGCAGCGCTCTGGGGGTTGATCCCAGCCCTACATGAGGGTTTTAGCCTCAGGGTGGCCACAATAAGCCACTGGCTGGAGGGACTTCAGATCACCAGTAGCTGTGGTGGTTTCCAGAATTACCAACCTATAGATGCCAAAGACAAAGTGAGAGGTCAGTGTAGACCTTGCTGGAACAGGGAATTTGGGAGTATGGTCTGGCCTTTGCCCCCTGGGCAAGGAGTAGTTGAGGCTCCATGGGTGTGCAGCTGCTGCCATGTGGCTGCTTCAGAGTCCCAGGCCTGCAGATTGTAGGAGGACCAAGCTACCAGTCTGAGGGGTAATTGCTCTTGCTTTAACCTGCTTGGACCTGGATTACAGTTGAGGGTGGAGGTGCTGGGATGCGTGAACAGCTTGCCATAGAGTGTGTGGAGGCTTCAGAGAAGGCACCGAACTAATAGCTCCATCAGCTGAGAAAACCCCAGTGTTTGGGATAAAGCACCCCTTCCTGGTAGCAGAGTTCTATTGTGGAAAAAGGCTCGAAAGTCAAGTAATTGAGTGGCAACATGAGCCAGCAAAAGAAGTAAAGAAAGCAGAGCAATCCAACATTAGACTCCTATTTTGGGGACAAAAAAGGATCAAAGTATGGAATAGGAGGAAGACAACAAAGTCAGAACTCTTGCACCAAAAGCTGCCAAGAAAAATACAAGCTGGTTACAGGCCATAGAGGAGCTTAAAAAGAATTTTGAAAACCAAATAAGAGAAGTGGAGGAAAAATTGGGAAGAGAAATGATGAGAATGATGCAAGAAAATTATGAAATGAGAGTTAACAACCTGATTGAAGAAAATAACACCTTAGAAAATAGACTAACCCAGATGGCAAAAGAGGCTCAAAAAGGCAATGAGGAGAAGAATGCTTTAAAAAGTCAAATTTGCCAGATGGAAAAAGAATCTCAAAAGCTCACTGAAGAGAATCATTCCTTCAGAATTAGATTGGAGCAAATGGAAGCTAGTGACTTTATGAGAAATCAGAATACTATTAAATAGATCCAAACAAATGAAAAAAATAGAAGGCAATGTGAAATATCTCATTGGGAAAACTACTGACCTGGAAAATAGATCCAGGAGAGATAATTTAAAAATTATTGGACTACCTGAAAGCCATGATAAAAAAAAAGAACCTAGAAATCATCCTTCAAGAAATTCTCAAGGAAAATTGCCCTGATGTTTTAGAACCAGGGGGCAAAATAGAGGTTGAAAGAATCCACCAATCACTTCCTAAAAAAGATCCCAAAAAGAAAACTCCTAGGAATATTATACGAGTTCTGAAGTTCCCAGATCAAGGAGAAAATATTACAAGCAGCCAGGAAGAAACAATTTGAATACTGTGGAAACACAATCAGGATATGTAGCAGCAAGCACCCCAAGCGTCCTCAGGGTTTGCAGTTACCACAGGTTCTTGGATCTGCTTTGTTAAAGGAAAGCAACTCAAAATGGGTTAACAAGCTTACTTTAATCAGTCAGACATATATTGTTTACCTTGTTCAGGAGAAAAGGTCAGCACCCTGAACCTCAAAGTATACAGGCATAATTATCAAGACAGAAACATCAAGTAGACAGATTTCCAAACTGTCCAACCATTACATCCATACCCAGTCAACATCTGGGTTTCCACATTCTGGGTTTTTCAAAGCCAGGGGACTCTCAACAACAGCTTCCCAGAATTCAGATCAAATCACAGAACACTTCTCAAAGTGAGTCCCAAAACAAAGCCTCACATCAGGGCTTATATAGCCTTCTCCTGGCTCAGAGAATGTAACAATCTTTTGGACCCACTGGCCAATCAATCAAAAAGTATCAACTGAAAAACAAGCCTCCCACCCCAGACTCCAGGTGCACTTTAGCCTAGGGGCAGGGAAGATCTTTAAACCTGCATTTCCATTACAGGATAACACGGGATCTGGCAGCTTCTACAATGAGGGATCGAAGGGCTTGGAATAGGATATTCTGGAGGTCAAAGGAGCTGGGATTAGAATGAAGAATCACCTATCCAGCAAAACTGAGTATCACGTTTCAGGGGAAAATATGGTCATTCAGTGGAATAGAGAACTTTCAAGCATTCTTGATGAAAAAACCAGAGTGGAATAGAAAATTTGACATTCAGATACAAGAAGCAAGAGAAGCATGAGAAGGTAAACAGGGAAAAGAAATTATAAGGAACTTGTCAGAGATGAACTATTTATATTCCTACATGAAAAATGTTAATTGTAACTTATGGAACTTTTCTCAGTATGAGAATAGTTGAAGGGAATAGAAATGTGTGTGTGTATATGTATGTATACATATATACATACATATATATGTCTATATAGGAGGATATATGGGCATATGAATACATATGTGAGTGTTTGTATATATGTGTACAGGTATACACAGACAGAGGGCACAGGAACAATTTAATAGGAAGGGATGATACTTAAAAGGTGAAATTAAGAGGTGAGAGAGGAATATAATGAGAGGAGATGGGGAGAGACAGAATGGGGTAAATTATCTCATATAGAAGAGGCAAAGGAAAACTGTTACAATGGAGGGGAAGAAGAGGAAGAAAAAAAGGAATGAGTAAACCTTATTCTCATTGAATTTGGCTTAGGGAGGGAATGACATACATACTAAATAGGGTATCTCACCCTATAGGAGAGTAGGGGGGAAGGGGATGAAAGAGGGAATTATGGAAAGGAGGGCAGGCTGGGAGGCAGGGAATTTGGAAGCACCCACTTTTGAAAAGGGACAGGATCAAAGTAGAGAACAGAACAAGTGGGAGGTGGGATAGGAGGGAGGGAAATATAATCAGTCCTTCACAATATATCCACTATGGAAATGTTTTGCCTATCTACACATGTATAAACTATATTGCATTGCTTATCTTCCCAATAAGGGTGGGTGACAAGGGAGGAAGGGAAAGAATCTGGAATGCAAAACTTTAAAATCAAATGTTTAAAAACACATATTATTATTGTTATTATTATTTTACATGTAACTGGGAAATGAGACATACAGGCACTGGGGCATAGAGATCCACCGTGCCGTACTGGAAAGTCAGAGGGGGGATGTGGGAAGATATGAGAGAGAGCAGATTGGGGGATCCCAGATCCAGTGGGATCGCTGTTTTGGGGTGGTGGATAGGAAAACTGGGGAGAAAATTTGTAACTTAAAATCTTGTGCAAATGAATGATGTAAACTAAAAAATAAAAAAAGAGGAGAAAAAAATGAGACTTTTCCTGACTTCTCCTGTTGGAATTCTAGCCCTGACTCAGAAACGATTTTCCATTTATTTTGTATCTATTTGATATTTACATGATTAAATGTTCTCTTCCTTGCCATAATTATTGTCAACGCTAGCATTTATATAGTATTTTAATGTTTGTTAAGTGCTTTACAAATATTTTCTAATTTTATTCTCATAACAACCCTGGGATATAGGTACTATTATTTTCTCCACTTTATAGATGAGGAAATGGAGACACAGAATGGTTAAATGACTCACCTGAAGGCACATAAGCATCTGAGACAGGATTTGAAGTCAGATCTTCCTACCTACAGGTCCAGCCCTCTACTGCATCACCAGCTACTCTAATCCCACTAGAAAGTAAGCTCCTTGAGGGCAAGCATATTTCTTTTTTGCCTTTCTATCCTTAGTACTTAGCATAGTGCCAGGCACAAAGCTGATGCTTAGTAAGTATTTGTTAAATTGAGATGGACATTTTTAAGAAACATGGCTGGTCAGCAAGAGATAGAAAGAGAAATCCCAATTAAAGTTACTGTACACGTTATAAAATATTTGGGAATCTACCTGCCAAAACAAACCCAGGACTTATATGAACACAGCTACAAAACAGTTTCCACACAAATAAAATCAGATCTAACTAGGTGGAAAAACATCAATTGCTCATGGCTGGGTTGAGCTAATATAATAAAAATGACAATTTTACCTAAATTAAATTACATATTTAGTGCCATACCAATCAATCTACCAAAAAATTACTTTATAGAACTAGAAAAAATAGTAACAAAATTCATTTGGAAGAACAAAGGGTCCAGAATATCAAGGGAATTAATGAAAAAATGCTAGGGAAGGTGGACTAGCTATATCAGATTTTAATTTGTATTATAAAGCAGAAATCACCAAAACTACTTGGTACTGGCTGAGGAATAGCAGTGGATCAATGGAACAGACTGAGTACACGAGACTTAGTAGTCAATGACTATAATAATCTACTCTTTGATAAACCCAAAGATCCCAGTTTTGCGGATTAGAACTCACTATTTGACAAAAACTCCTGGAAAAATTGGAATCTAGTATGGCAGAAACTGGGCATAGACCATTATCTAACACCATATACTAAAATTAAGTCTAAATGGGTGCATGATCTAGGTATAAAGGATAAAACTGTAAGCGATTTGGGAAAGCAAGGAACAGTTTACCTGTCAGATTTATGGAGAAGGGAAGTCTTCATGACCAAACAAGAATTAGAGAGCATTATAAAATACAAAATGGATAATTTTGATTACATGAAATTGAAAAGCTTCTGTACAAACAAAGCCAATGTAACCAAGATTAAGAGGAAAGTGGAAAATTAGGAAAGAATTTTTACAACCAATGTCTCTGATAAAGGCCTAATTTCTAAAATATTCAGAGAATTGAGCCAAATCTATAAGAATACAAGTCATTTGCCAATTGATAAATCGTTAAATGATACTAACAGGCAGTTTTCAGAGGAAGAAATTAAAGATATCTATAAGCACATGAAAAAATGCTCTAAATCACTATTGATTAGAGAAATGCAAATCAAAACAACTCTGAGGTACCACATCTCACCGGTCAGATTGGCTAAGATGACAAAACAGGAAAATGATAAATGCTGGAGAGGATGTGGAAAAACTGGAACACTAATGCATTGCTGGTGGAGTTGTGAACTGATCCAACCATTCTGGAGAGCAATCTGGAACTATACCCAAAGGGCTATAAATATTTTCATACCCTTTGACCCAGCAATACCACTTCTAGGGTTGTATCCCAAAGAGATCATAGAAGTGGGAGGAAAACCCACATGTACAAAAATATTTATAGCACCTCTTTTTGTGGCAGCAAAGAACTGGAAATTAAGGGAGTTTCCCTCAATTGGGGAATGGCTAAACAAGTTGTGGTATATGAATGTAATGGAATACTGCTGTCCTATAAGAAACAAGGAGCAGATGGATTTAATATTTACCTGGAGAGGCTTACACAAACTAATGCTGAGTGAGAAGAGCAGAACCAGGAGAAATTTATACATAATTACAGACAAAGTATGTGTGATGACCAACTTTGATAGACTGGACTCTTCTCAGCAATGTAGGGTTATAAATCAACACCAAAAGACTCATGATGGAGAGAGATATCTATATCCAGAGAAAGAACTAGAAAGAACAGAGTTTGAATCCAGATTGAAGCAAAGTATCTGATCTTTTTCTTTTTCTTGTTTGGTTTTGTTTCCTCTTTCCCATTGTTCATTCCACTGGATACAATCCTTTATAACCTGACTAATGTCTAATGTGAAAGTATTTGCAGATCCAATACTTGATTGTATGCCGCCATGGGGGGGAGAAGGGAAGGAAGGGAAGAAAATTTGAAACTCAAAGAATTGTGGAACTGAATCTTGTAAAGTAAAAGTAAACAAACAAATTAATAAAGACATAATAATAATAATAATAAAAGAAACATAGTTGGTTAAAACCAGGAAGATATGTCATCTACTTTATAAAAATTACAACCATTATCTTGAGTAACCATCATTGTTACTCTGGAGAGGAATAAACCTGAGTAAAAAGGTTTATTAAGAATGAAGCTTTGGATTTTATTTTTATTTTCTTGCTACATTTGCTTTGGTCATTATTTCTTTATATCCCAGAGCCTTTGCATATGGAAGATGATTTGATGTATATCCCAAAGTATGTTTTTATTTCATTTGTCATTCACCAGTAGAAATCCTTCAATGTGTGGCACTGAAATGCTTAAAGCAATGAGACCTAACATGAGATCAATAAGCATTATTAGGATTTATGTTCCTGTGTTTTTAAATATGAGAGATTTGAGTGTCTCAGATACAATGAGGTTTATTGTATCTCTTTCAGGAGAGTTAAAGCAAAATTAATAAATTCCAATGGAACTCAGAGATTCTTGGCATTGGGTCACATGAAAAAACTGACAAAGAAAAAAAAGCTTTAGATATATATCTAGAATATATAGGGTTGAATCCTGCCTATGCTAAGTAATACTACTTGTATGACACTGGGGCAGTCAGTGTATAACATCCCTGATCCTTAATTTACTCATTCGTGAAGTCAGAGGGATGGACCAAATTATCTCCAAGGTCCCTTTTAGCTCAAAATCTAGGATCCTATGAAACCCTCCTCCAGATTCAACTCTTACAAGCTTGCTGGCCTTTGGCAAATAAATCTTCTCATCTATAGAAAAGAAATATTAAAACTGACCCTTTCACATTCAAGAATTTATCACAATTAGCTTAGTAGGCTCACCAGAACAAGGAGTAGGTTCCTAAATCACAGGGTAGAAGGAATGATGGAAGAACAAGATCAGGAAACACAGATCCAAAGAAATGGAATTCAACTTGAAAGACTAGGGCTGCTGGATGGGAGTACCATGAAAGGTCCCCTAGGTGATCTAGGAGAAGCAAAGAGCTATTCAGCCTTCCTCAAAGCTCTGGCCTTGGACCTCCTCTCTTTTCTCTCTTCCTCTGTGGATTATTTCCAAATATCCTATCGATTTTTCCCCCTGAGCTCCAGTTCCACATTTCCAATTGCATTCTTGACAATCTTACCTGTACTTTTCACTGGTACCTCATCTACAGAAGGTCCAAAATAAAATTCATCTTCTCCCTACCCACTACCACAAACACAGTTCTCCAATCTTTCTCTTCTTAACTAGCCCAACTCACATCTCTTTATTTTAGGCCTTATTACATTATGCTTAGATTACTGTATTTTTTTTTTGCTTTTTTTGGAGGGCAACTGGGGTTAAGTGACTTGCCCAAAGTCACATGGCTAGTAAGTGTGTTAAGTGTCTGAGGCTGGATTTGAACTCAGGTCCTCCTGACTTCAGGGCTGATGCTCCATTCACTGAGCCACCTAGCTGCCCCTTTATGCTTGGATTACTTCAATTGTCTTCTTGCTTCCACTATATTGCTTCCATTTTGTACACCAATGACATCACCACTCTGTTTCACTCTGCTCCTCACATAATTTTTGATGGTTTACTATGACCTTAAGAAAAAGTACAGGGGCAGCTAGTTGGCACAGTGAATAGAGCATGGTCCCTGGAGTCAGCAGGACCTGAGTTTAAATCTGACCTCAGACACTTGACCCTTACTAGCTGTGTGGCCTTGGGCAAGTCACTTAGCCCCAATTGCCTTGCCCTTTTCCCTCAAAAAAAAAAAAAGTACAGAAACCTCAACCTGGCACTAAAGGTTCCTTGAAACTTGGTCCAAATCTGTTTTTCCAATTTTATTTCCCATTGGTCCCTTACATGACATATGCCCTGTGCTCTAACTGAATTAGATGCAGTTCACTGACTATATGTTACCTTTTCCCATTTTTGTTCTATTGAGAATGCCCCATCCATCATCCCTGCCAATTGAAATCTTATGTCCACATTTCAAGTCCTAAATAAAAAGCTATGTCTTTTATGAAGTTTTCCCTGATCAGTAGAAAGCAAAAGTGCTTTTCTTTTTCTCTGATATCTTCTTTCACGTTCTGTGAAGTTTTGATTCGTTCAAAAGGTTGAGCTTGAGGACCCAAAGGGTCACATGTGGCCTTGAGGCCATGGGGGTTCCCCACCTCTGTCCTATACCATTTTATAAACCTCTAACATATACTACGTTTTATTGGAATATTGTGCATATCTTATACCCTTTGAGTATAAAATCTGTAGGAGGTAGGTTAACCATTTTTTTTATCTTGTAGCTTCTGGTCTCAATTGAACATTGATTAAATACGTATAATAGGAAACCTACTGTGTTAGTTGCTGCAGGTAAAAAGACAAAAATGAAAAAAATCCCCGCCTTTAGGGATACAATGGGAAATGTATGTGATATAAAAACAAAATATGTTAAAATTTATTTTAAATAACAACTCTTATACACATAACATTTGTAAGGTTTGCAAAAGATTTTCCTTACAACAATCCTATGAGGTCATTAATAAAAGTATTATCACCCCCAATTTACAGATGAAAAACTACCTTTCAGAGAACTCAAGAGACTTGCCTAAGGTCATACAATTAGTAGGAGAAGAATCAGGATTCAAACTTAGGCTTTCTTATTCCATATCCAGGACTTTTTGTGCTACACAATACTCTTTCCATGGGACAGAGTTTGCTTGCTTCACAGTTTTGTTCAAAGTCAGACAGGTTAAGAAATAAGGTAAGACAATCTGTAGATAATTTAAAAACTGTTTGTAGCAGTATCAACATGAACGTCCTTAAGAATTTAAGGCCACCAAACTTAAGGGTACCAGAGAAAGGCCCCAGTAAGACAAAAGCAATGTAGAGAAAGATCACCTTGATTCAAACTCTAGGAAGTCAGTTCAGCAGGAACTTCTCATAAGCTTGCTTCTGCTCGCTGAGAAATGCTACCCAAAGTTTGCCCCTCAACACACATGCACACAAACATGCATAAAACACACTTACTATGCATAAAATGCTATACAATGCATTGAGTCATATATAGAAGACAAGGACCTGTTCTTTGTGGTCTTTGTCCTTAGGAAGCTTTACTAATACAGTTACGGAGACAAATCATAAGCCTGAGAGACACCATGCAGCATACAAGGCAATATAACTCTCCAGTAGGTGGTATAAATGTGAAGTACTGTAGAAACAAATCCAGAAGAGGGAGTGACACCATGGACCTGGATGACCAAAGAAGAGCTAGGGCTTGACCTGAACCTTCAAGGATGAGGAATCTTCCTAGATGGAGTAAGTCAGTTTGGGGTCAATCTAGTTGTATGGATGATAAAGATATCCTGCTGTCCATTGCTTCATTGGTGTGTTCATGCCTGTTAAGGGGATATCTAGGAACTCTTGGCTTTAAAAAAGAACTGAATTTTGTTTTAGTCTTTGACTAGGTCTGTCTGTCAATTGAAGCATTTGTTCAATAAACCAATTGTGGTATTCTTTTCAACTCTAATAAAGGTAATGTTCTTCACAATTTTAATTCTTTTTGGGAATTTTTATTATCGTGCTTTAAAGGTCGAGCATTTCAGTGAAAATGTTGTTCGGCTCCTTAACAGTGTTCCTCATGAGTCAAACAGCTTTGACTTTCATAACATTAACCTTTTTTGAAATTTACAGATGGCAAAAAGAGAGAAAAAGAAAGAAAGAGAAGACTAACAAATGCTCTTTAGTTCTCACTGTTCGGTCTCAGTTTACATTCTTGTAAATACCAACAGATTCAATGTAGGTTCCACCCTCCCCATTCTCTGACTTGAAATTCTGGTTAGTGCAGAGGCTAATACTCTCAAGATGACCTGAACAGAGACGCAGAATATTCTGTCTCTGTCTGTCTGTCTGTCTCTGTTTGTTGGGCCAAAAGCTCTGGCAAATCACCAGCAGTATTAATCCTACTGCTCCATTTTTAAAAGCAGGCTGCTCTTGTGATTTTTAAAGTGTTGTAGGCTTGGTGGGGGAAAGGGTACAGATTGCTCTGGGAACCAAAATAAGCAATTTCCCAGGAAACCTGCATAGCATTTGGACCCATCTATTAATATTAGCAGTCATGATTGTGCTATGGCTTTGCGACATTTTGATAAGAAATCAAGAATCCATAAATAAAGAAGGTACTGGAATGAGTTTGACATAGTTAATAGGAAGGCAAACTCAGAAAGACTTAGGTCTCTATCTAGTTTAACTTGCTGAATTGTTGACCTTAAGCAAGTTGCCTTCTTGCTCCCAGGCAATTCTCTAAGTTTCAGAATAAAAGCAGATCTGCATCAATAGGGTAAGTTTTCTCACTGGGAGTTCCTTACAGAGATGAAATCACATTGTGAATCAATGTAGCAGGGATGGAATTGGCCTTTGGGAAGCATGCCTCAGAGTTCCAAATGGTTACAGATCTGTACTGGTAAGGGGAGTTGTCTTGACTGGACTTCCCTCCCTGAATGAAAGCAAAGGTCCTCTTCAGCTCCTTAGCTCATTCTGGAATGCAATACAAAGGGTCAGGCTACAGGAGAGATGGCAGTCATCTCTGCAAACTTACTGCTTCACACTTTCCTCTGGGCACTTGGAAGGTGTGATCATAGATGGCCTTATCTGTACTACTATTCTAGACATTCACTTATTTTGGGAACTGGAAGTGTGGGGACTTTCCAGATTACTTCCACGGACTGAAATATATATATAGCTTGAACTGTCCACAGGGAAGCAAAAATAAGAAGAAACATTGAGAACAAAACAGGTATTGAAGAGGTTTGGGAAGAACAATTGATTTACAACAAGAGGATCTATGTTTGCCATTTAATGTATGTACAACCTTGGACAAGTTAATCCCAATGTGCCTGAAGACATCTACTGAGTCCTAGATGTCATAGAGAAGTTGTAATCTATGTTGCCAGAGGGAGTTTTTATACCAGGTTTCCATGCTAGTGATAACACCGCTCTTTTTCTTATTGATATAGCTATGTATTCGTGGGCCTTGGACCTTTCAGTTTACTCACCTGCAACCTAAAAGATGACTTTTAGGTCATTTGAACTAGGTGATTTCCAAGCTCTAAGCCCTACAATATTATAACTCAATGACCTTGATTCATGAAACTTGATGCATCCCTCCCAAACTATAAGTAACCAATCATTGTCAATAAATTTCAATCAATAGGACATGTTACTTGATTTCTTTTTCTTTATTTTTTTTAATTTTTAATTTAATTTTTAAATTTTATTTCCCCTAAAGGAGAGTGGGGAAAATCCTATTTTTCATTTTCTTTTTTGATACTGCTCCTCTGATAAATTCTAGCAATGACTACCCTTCTTCTTGCCCATTGCTATTTTAAAGGGAGTTCTTGGAACTAAAAGTTAGCCTGAGTTTAGAGAATAGGTAATTGGAAGCAACACTTTTCAATATTACAATGTAGTTAGAAAACAATGGAATAGCAGTCAATTGTTTATTTTGGCAGTTTTTGCTAAAACAAAAAAATATTTGTTTTGGCAGTCAACTGTTGGCCAATAGAAATGTGGACTCTAGTCCTGGAAGTTTAAAACATTAGAGACAAGGTTGCTGGAACCTTGCTAATGACTTGAAAGCACAGTTATGTTGTTTGGGGGACACAGGTTGTTAGATTTCTCCTGTAGACTTGGAAACTATAAAGTAAGCAGGCATCCACTCAGACACTGGCTTACCCCCTATGGGAGGGACTGGGTGTGATACTTTTTGTTCCTTCATCTACCATGCTCATTCTTCCACAGTATTAACCACTGGGTACTAGTGGACCTGTTCTAGTTTAAGAGGAATGACGTCCTTATAATCGGATCCTCTGGGCTTTTCTTTCATCCTGTTTTTGTTTGTTTTTAGGGGAAATGGTTCAAGGTGACTGAGATATGCTACTATGAGAAACAAATATGGAATTCTACCACCTAAGCTCAGGACACTCAAAGAGAATATAAGTCAACATTCACTCAGTGATGTTTGCATTGAAGACTGTGCTAGGTACTGTAGGAAAGACTAAAAGAAAAAGAGAGAGAAACATGGGAGCTGTCCTTGCTGAGGCTGAATATATTGATGGATGAACAAACAAGTGCAGAATACAACATGGTACCCATAGGTATGGTCATGGTCCTCAGCTATGTGGCTTTGGAAAAAATGGGCAAAATAACAGGCTAATAGGTTAATCCTTTAAGTGTTGACATTTTTTTGTTTTGTTTTTGCTTTGGGTTTTTGATTCTTTTTGATGGAGATCTTCCTAAAATACACAATGCACTCTGCCTCAATCAACAAAGCATACTGTGGCTAGTAACTGCTTTTTTGTTTTTGTCTTCATGTCCCCAGTTGCCTGGCCAGAGTAGGCACTCAAAACCATGTCTATTGAATTTCATTTACTTTGCTGTCTAAATCTCATCATTATGATCAATCACTTTATAATTACAGATGATTTAGGATATTGAGTTGAATTGTACTGATACCGTAATTGGATTTCCCATCCTTCCCCGCCCTGCCCCAATCCCAGATATTAGCTTGTTTTCTTGCTGTTTGTTTCTTTCTTATACAAATGTTGCATAAACTGTGTAGCTACAAAAATCTCCTGGGAGCATAACATGGCTATCTTTCTGTGGAAATCATTAAGATGAATATTCCAGAAGTTCTGTGATTTCTCCAGCCGGCATACTCTCTCTACCCAAACAGATCATGAGCCCTCCCCGCCCCTCCCCCCACCCCAGCAGTAAACACTTTGTTTTTGTGTTTAGAGGCCATGGAGTTTAAGTGACTTGCCCAGGGTCACACAGCTAGTAAGTGTATGAGGCTGAATTTAAACTCAGGTCCTCCTGACTCCAGAGCCTCTATCCACTATCCACTGTGCCACCTAACTACCCCTTGTAGTAGACACTTTGAAGGATTTTCTGGGGTCATGCTATTTATCCAATGATATTAAGTCTTCTGGTGATGAACCTGACTACATGTAACTAGGATGTCTTCAGAGAGCATGTACAAACATGCAGTCCATCTCTGAGCCCATACCTAAAGTTTTGCCCACTTTCCAGGGCCCTGTTCCCTCCTGGAAGAGCCCTTCATAACCCAATGTTACCTCCATGCCATGAGGTGGTACTGGCCTAGAACTCTAGTGGGCTGAACACTTGTTTTTTTATCCTTTAGATAATCATCACTTTTCTACCCATTAGTAAAATTCTTGGGGTAGCCCTTTATCTCCCCACCTCTACTAGAATTTAAGCTTTCTGAGGACAGAGATCATACCATTAAAAGACAACAACAACTGTATCCCCAGCATCTAACACAGTGCCTTGCAAAAGCAAGTGATTTATAAATGTGTGCTCTAATGGGCTGAATTTTCAATACCAGTAACTACGTAGGCCTCTTAGCTCTAACATACTTTCTCACTGCATTAACCTGAGGGGGCAGCATTATTATTTTGGATACTGTCATAAATACTAATAAGGGCAGGTTGGTTTTTCACATTTATAAATATAAATGGGGCTGTTCCTCTTTCTTTATTCATTTATTACTGAGTTTACCACTGAAGGTGTTACATTTCTAAATCTTGGATCATTGATACTGTTTGTGTGTATATTCATATATATATATAAAGATATATATTATGTATATATTATATTATAATTATATATCATATATGTATATATATACATATTATGCTCACTCCTCCAGGTCTTTTTCTAAACCTTTGATGAACTGAGTCCTTTGTTTATCTCATCATTAAAAAGGGGCAGGTGTTTTGTTTCTGGAAGGAGAATTCAGATTTTTATGGATCATTCATTCAGCAAATACTTATTAAATACCAACAACAAGGCACTGTGCTAGGTAGGGATCCAAAAATAGATACACATCCTTGGTTTCAAGGAGTTTTCAATCTAATGGCAGGAAAGGTAAGCATGCAAGAAAAGGTGATACATGGGAGACTGAAGTAAAGGCAAAGAGATTTGGAGAAGAGACAGAGCAGAAAGACTGCTAGATTTGGAGTCAAAGGACCGGGGCTCAAATATCAGCTATTGTGAGATCACAGCAAAGTCACTTAATCTCTCTGGGCCTGTTTCCTCCCCTGTAAAATGAGAGGTCAGACTAAATACTACTAAGCTGATGCTATGACCTTTCACTTGAGATCAGGAAAAGCTTTGAGGAAGAAGGAGGACCTGTTGTGCAATGTGGAAACAACAAAGAGAATTAAACAGATGGAAAAAGGCACGAGGAGAGTCCACATCACACATGGGAGATGGTGTGAGGAAAGGCACAGAACAAGCAGAGAATGGGATTAAAAGGAGCTGATACTCAGATATAAAACATACAATGTGGAGTCTTATGAAAGAAAGATGCAAAGGTAGTTTTGAGTGAAATCACGGACAAGACCTTTCAATTCAAGGACAGAAGTTTCTATTTTAATCAATAGTCAATGAGGAGTCACTGGAGATTTCTGAATATGAGGGATGTGATATAATGGTAAATTAAATAGAATACTTGAGTTTGTTGTTGAAGATGTTTGAAGAGGGAAGAGATTAGAGATAGTAAGACCAATGAGGAGGACCAATGAAGAAGTCCAAGTTAGGCGAGATAAGGACTTGAATTATGGTGGATGAAGTGAGGAATAAGAAGGAAAATGAAGGTAAGAGAGAACTACTACAAAAATACAAAAGACAGCTGTTGGCAAATGACTGGTTGTATATGAGGGAAGTACAGGGAAGAATCATGGTGCATTATTCCCCTTCTTGCATTCTTCAATCCAGACAAACTAGCTTTCTATCTGCTCCTACACACTGCACTCCATTCCCATCTCTGTCTTTGTCCTGGCCATGACACCCTATGGTTGGAGCACACTCCTTCCTTATCTTTGCCTCATGGGACCCTTCTCTTCCATTAAGGAAAAACTCAAATACCACCTTGTCAGTCAACAAGTATTTTTAAGTGCTTCTTAAGTGCCAGACAGTGTGCTGTTAGGTGCTTAGGATACAAGTACAAAGTAAGAAATGATCTCTACACAAAACTTTTTCTGATACCTCAAATGCTAGTACCCTCCTTCCTTAATTCTCTTGTTTTCATGTATATTTATTCTGCATACACTCATAAATGCCTGTCATCTTCTTCATTGGAATATAACTACTTTAGAGCGAGGATTGTTTCGTTCACTGTCTTTATATTCCCATCACCTAGCGTATATATGGTAGGCTATTTATAAATGTTTAAATGATGAACTGATGGAATAGGCTACAAACATCACAGGGATTGAACCCCTAATTTTGGTCTTGGCAATACTGTGTCCTAACTGCCCCTTAACCAAAGAACAAAGGGAATAGAGAATGGAAACTATCATTGTTAGGAGGCCTCAATCTTGGGAGGCATCCTTGGTGAGGTGAATCTTGAGTCTGGTTACGAAGAGAGGAACTTAGCCAGATAAAGCAAAACATCCCACAAACACTTCCCTAATTTTCCATATTGATTTCCCTGACTTAGAAAATTGTTCAGGATCAACCACTGGAATCAAACATCTTTGTTATATGCTCCTTAATCTTAGCAGAAAGACCAGAAATAAGTGGGGCTGGAGATACCATCTAAAAATTCATACACGTATAATCTGCTAACTGCTCCTACTTGGCCCTGAAAGGGAAGGAAAGCAGTATTCAGGTCTAAAAGAAATTATATTGAAAATGACAACCCAGGAAAGGATGAAACATCATCTCATCAGCATTCAGTCCTTCTGTCGGTCACCAAGGATCACAGAACACCAAGGAAATTGGGAACTTTTTTTTTTTAAAGGAGAGTCAAAGGATAAAATGGCCTGCTTTTCTTCCATGAAAAATAAGACATCAGAACTATCTAGTATGCACAATAGTTGTATAATAGAATATCCCTTTTGGAGAAAAATTCAATTCAACTCAGTAATTATGCATTATAGAACTACTACATACACAGAGAGGCAACATGGAGTGTGAATAGAAAAAAGAACTGGGTTCAAGTCATTCCTATGCTATCTATTAGCTGTGTGACTATGAGCAAGTCCTTTATCTTGTCAATGGCCTAGGCAATCCTCAAGAATCATTTAAAAAAAGTTTCTGAACTGCAATGTTAGTAAAACTTTCTACACCAGGAGTTCTCTATATGGATAAAATCGCAGATCTAGGATTAAAAAAAAAAAACTTTTTTAAAGTTAATAGCACACACTAATGGGGATATATGTATAGAGGAGTTATTTGATTAGTAAATATTAGCAAAAATCTACTTTTGCCAGAAAGTCTCAGAACATATGGTTTCACTGTTAATAACATTGCAGTTATTTCCAACACAATCTTTCTAGCATTCAAAATATTTCTGAATCACAGAACAAAGCATTTATCACTACTTGGTGTCCCAAATGTCTTAGTGCAGTTTATTGCTATTAAAAAAAATGTTGTGCACTGTACAAAAGGCATTTTTTATACCTAGTCCTGACCCTCAAAGAGCTAACCATGCCCTTTTCTCAATCCTTATTCTCCTTGACCTCTGTGCAGCCCCTGACACTATGAATTGCCCCCTTCTCCTTGATACTCTCTTTAATATAGGTTTTCAGGACAGCATTCTCCCAATTCTCCTTCAAATTATCTGACTGCTCATTCTCAGTCTCCTTTGCTGGCACCTCATTTGGATAATTTCTTCTGCCCATAGGTGTCCACTAGGGTTCTGTCCTGGCCCCTCTTCTCTTCTCCCTCTATCCTGCTTCACTTAGTGATCTCATCAGCTCCTGTGGACTTAATTACCATCTCTGTGCTGATGATTTTCAAATCATCATTTCAAATCTCAAATGTCCTGCCTCAATCTAACTGCTGACTTCTATTTTTACATCTCCAATTGCCTTACAGACATCTTGAACTGGATGTCCAGTAGACAAACTAAACATGTCCAAAACAGAATTCATTATCTTTTCCCCAAACGCTCCCCTTTTACTATATAGGGCAACACCATCCTCCTAATCCCACTGGCTCACAACCTATCACCTTTCCTTGACTCCTCACTGCTTCTCATTCCACATATCCAAGCTGTTGCCAAGGCCTCTGGATTTTATCACTGTAATATTTCTCATATATCCCCCTTCTTTCATCTAACACTTTCAATGCTCTAATGCAGGTCCTTATCGCCTCCCTCCTAGACCATTCCAATTCCTGCTGATGGCAGGCTAGCCTGCTTCAACTTTCTCCCCACTGCAGTCCAACCTTCATTCAGCCACCAAAGTGATTTTCTTAGAGTGTAGGTCTGATCATGTCATCATCCTACTCAAGTAAATTCCAGTGGCTCCCTATCACCTCAAGGATGAAATACCTCTGTCTGGCATTCAGAGCCCTTCATAACCTAGCCTCCTTTCCCCTATTTGGTCTTTTTACATTTTGCTCCCTGATACATAGTCTTAAATTCAGTTGGCAATGGTCTCCTGGCTGTTCCATGAACAAGACACTCCATTTCTTGGCATTTTCTCTAGCTATCCCTCATGCCTGCAATGTTCTCCCTCCTTCACTCCTCCTGTTGACCTCCCTGGCTTCCTTTAGGTTCTAACAAAAATCTCACCTTTTACAGGAAGCTTTTCACAAACCCTCTTTATTCTAGTGCATTTTATCTGTTAATTATTTCCATGGATGTTTGACCATGCCCAGCTACACTCAGAAAACTTCAGGGGCTCGAAAATGCCACTAGGATAAAATAAAAAATCCTTATAGCCTGTCAAAGTTCATCAATCAAGCACTTACTATGTGTCAGGAACTGTCCTAAGTGCTAGGGATACAAAAGATAGTCCCTGTCCTCAAGGAGCTTACAATCTAACTGGGGAACCAGTGTGTAAATGCATATAAAACAAATAGCGTACAGGATAAAATGAGAATCACTGAAATAGTGGAAGTACTGTTACAGAAGGCTTCCTATAGAGGGTGGAATTTTAGGGGGGACTAAAAGGAACAGAGGAGGGAGAATATCCCATGTATGGGGGGACAGCTAGAGAGAAGGCCTGGAGTGGAGAGATGTCACTGGATGAAAGAGTACATATCAAGGAGCAAGGTGTTAAGGAGATTGGAATGGTGGGAGGCAGCTAGGTTATGACCAGCTTTGAATGCCAAAAATAATGGGAACAGTAGGGAGCCACCGGAGTTTACTTAGTAGGGGGTGACATGATCAGATCACAGCCTGCCTTCTACTTACCCTTTCAGTTTTTCTACAGTTTTTCCCCTCCACACACTCTTCATTTCCCTAAAACCATCTTGTTAGTTGTTCTCTGTATATTCCATTCCATCTCCTGCTACTGTGTGTGTGTCAGGGTTTTAGGCAATCAGGGTTAAGTGACTTGCCCAGGGTCACACAGCTAGTGTCTTAGGATGGATTTGAATTCAGGTCCTACGGACTCCAGGGCCTTTGCTCTATCCAATGCACCACCCAGCTGCCCCTGCTACTATGCTTTTGAAGAGCCTGTCTGTCCATCCATGTCTAGAATGCATTTTTTCCTTATTTTGCAGTTTGAAATCCCCTCCTTCAAAGCTCCTTTTACAAAAAGTCTCTCTCCCTCCACCTCCTTCAAGATGTTAGTGCTGTTTCACTCTTAAAATTACTTGGTATGACTTTGCACATGGGGCCACAGGTGGATATAATGATTAGCTAATGACTGGAGAGGCAGCTGGGGCACCAGGAAGATCTGACTTACAGATCTGCCTCTGGTTCAGACATTCTGGTCCAGTAATGTTCTCTAAGTCACTCTCTTAAGACTCTAATTTGCAGAGCAGCTGCTAATGGATCATAGATGCCACCCCATCATCCAACTTTGGATTTACTGATCTGTATAGACTGTGTCCCTTCAGTAGACGATGAGCTTTCTGATATCAAGATCTTTTTGCTTGTCTGTATCCTTAGTACAATGATTTACACATCCTTGGCATTTAAAGATACTTTCCAAATTGAATTGAAATGACCATACCTAATAACAACAACCAAATTTTTTTGCCCTGGCAAAAGGTTTTGAGTTTATGTGGACAAAATACAGAGGAGAGACCAGGAGAGGGAGAATCCTACCTGGGTCTGGCTCTAGTAATGGGGTGTAGTACCTGAAGACTTTAATACTATTGTAAATTACTTGCAATTAAGGAGATGGTCTCTATACCAGACTTATTAAGCATATCATTTCCCAGGATTACCCTGTGGCTAAGAGGGTAAAAATAACTCCCTTAAACTATCTCTCAACCCTGCATTTTGAGAGAGGTTTGACATAGAGGCAATACTATACACAGTTCATGGGGAATACTTTTTACCTAGTTTCTATGAGTGGCTTCCCTTTTAAGTGTTTACACGCTCAGGCTTTTCTCCAGGCTTTAAGGATTTGTGGGTTGCAGGGTTTGGGTTAAAAAAAAGAACTTAATTGCATACCTTTAAAACATGAATACATAATGCAAAGTATTGCAGAGGCCTTCATACTTCAAGAGATCTATGATTTCACTGTTGAGGGTACTCTTTCACATCATTCCTTAGGCTGTGATCCTCAGAACTTGGTGGGACCAAAATTTTGCCTCCTGGTGGCCAGCTCTTTGGTGATGAGGCGCTCTCTGAAATTAACCTTACTGGTCCAGAGACAGCAGAAATGTAGTTCATTGCTGGCCTTGTACCTGAAAACTTTTCAACTTGCTGCGACCTTCCTGAGCTTATCCTCTACTGGTGGAGCCCTTGAAAACTGAGACTTAGCTCCATGTCATGATGAGGATGTTGGTAGACACATGACATACTGTGGCTACCTGGGAAATGTTTATTGAATTGGATCATAGCAGTGACAGAGAAGCTGGTTCCACCTTAGCTCTGCTAAACAGGAACAGGCAGCTAGCCTATAGTGGGACAGCAAGAGAAATTCTGCTGACTTAAATTGGAATCACAGTAGAAACAACAACTAAAGCCTTACTTAAAAGAGGGTATGTGCATGATGGTAAAGACCAGGGTCTCTTAAGGGAAACTATAACTTACCAGGGAATTCAAAGAGAAATCAGCAGGAGAGGGGAAATTGAGGACCTAGATCCCAAGCACCCTTAGGAATCTCCACCATCTGACAATAAAGTCAATGCTATGGGCATGAGGTCTTAGGCATAAGCCCCTTGCCCTCCCTGCTCAGAGCAAACTACAGGAAGCTCAATTGATCTCCCCCAAGTAGATGAAGGGCTCTGTTGACCCTGCTGGGATGCAAACCTCTGGTTCCAGAGAGTCTTAGTATTTCAGAGCAAATACTGAGCCAGCTAAACCATCCCTCTGGCTTTACCAAGAGTTCACTGCAAACAGGAGAAAATGAAACACATAATGCCATTTGGATCCAGAGGTCCAGTGTGGCCTGGCAAGTAATAAGGCTGGGATATTTTCAAGACTCAGTCAAATTGGTGGGTAATGATTTCTCAGCAGAAACTCTCACCTCCTGAGCCAGCAAATTAGCAAATAGATCTGGGAAGGAGAGAGGCAAGAAGAGCCCCAAACAAAGGCTTTGAAGAGGGATAGAAGTGAGAGATGAATATGGCAGTCAGGTGAATGTGGTGAGGATACAGAGGGGAAAGGGAAGGCAATGGAGGATAAGCTTTTTAAATGACATAGAACTCAAGGATCTAGGGAGAAGGGTTCCTCGGAATTCCAGAGAAGCTCTTTTGTTGCAATAGCCTGCCTTTGAGAGTAAACAAGGAAGGTAAGAAACAGTTCTCCAAGGAGCACAGAAGGGGGTCACCATGATGTGGGGAAAAGATATGGAGGCAATAGAGAGTCTCACATTGACTCTGGAGTAGCCAAAAGAACTAGATTTGAATCCCAAATCTGTTTACTCCCCATGTCATACTGTACAAGTCACTTTCCCTTTTCTATAAAATTGGGATGATAATGAGCACATAGGGTTGTTGTGGGGAAAACAAAGTTTTATATAAGTCTGAGTTATTTTCTAGAAGCAAGAGGGAAGAAAAAGGGAAATTAGTGAATAGTTTTCTGAGGGGGTGGGATGAAATGGGGATCATGAAAGGGACACAGTAAAAAAAAGGAAATACAGGTCTCTAACACAGATTCTACTTTTAAAGATAGTAATTTGCATCATCAAGGAAGGTGTCTTGCATAATGAATTTTTGAGCTAAATGAAACTTTACTCTTTCAACATGAAAAAAAAAGAAGTAAGCATTTTTTGATGGAAATCTTTCCATCAAAAATGAATCTCATGCTTTACCTATTTCCTTTAAAAGAAGCTACTGAACACACCAAGAGAAAGCATTCGGTGGAAAAAGAATTACTAGACTTTGCGTTCCAAGAACTAGGTTCAAGGTTTGACTCTGATACAGTGCACAGAAAATGAGACCCAAACACAGGAAGACTTGAGTTCAAATTCAGCCCCGGACACCTACTAGATGTGTGACCTTGGGTAAATCACTGAACTTCTCTTATCCTGTTTCTTCAACTCTACAATGGGGATAATAATAGAGCTTACCTCTTAGGGTGGTTGAGAATTAAATGAGATACTTTTGAAGTACTTAGCACAAGTGTCTGGCACATAACAGGTATGTGAAATTCCCTTTTTCCTCATTAAAATTCTATTCTTCCCTCCTTCCTTCCTTCCTTCCTCCCTTCTTTTTTTCCTCCCTCCCTTCCTTCCTCTGTCCCTCCCTTCCTTCCTCTGTCCCTCCCTTCCTTCCTCTGTCCCTTCCTTCCTCCCTCCCTCCTTTTCTTCCTTCCTTCCTTCCTTCCTTCCTTCCTTCCTTCCTTCCTTCCTTTCCTTCCCTCCCTCCCTCCTTTCTTCCCTCCCATTATATATGATCTTGAGCAAGTAATTTCACCTATTTGGGCTGCCCTATCCATAATATAGAGATGCTAATGCATGCACTACCAACTTCACAAGATTACTGTGAGGAAAGTAATTTTAAAAATGTGAGCTATTTTATTATAATGTAAACTCTTCAGTTACTCAGGGTCAATATTATGAGTGTCAGTAATTAAACAGTAAAACCTTAGTTATCACTACAAGACTGAGTGTTCTACACATTTTCTCTCCCTATACTCTTCATCATATTGATTTTATTCCCTCTCCTAGTTGCAACTCTCCCTCTCTATTGGGATGACTCCTAAATCTATCTTCTGTCCTAAGCTCTAGCTCTGTATCCTCTACAGTAATGTTGGGCATCTCTGCCTTAGAGACAGGGAAAAAAAGAGATGGATAGCATCTTTTTCTCTTTTTTTTTTTGAGTGATGCAAGAGCTTAATTAAAAATATTTAACATTTGTAACAGAAGAACAGAAAGCTATCCCTTCCCACCCAGAGGGCCAAGAGGGAGGGCACAGATGACTCAGACGCAATTTTGGTAACTCGGTTTCATAAAAAAGATCCAAGAGGCTTATTAGACAGCCAGTGGTGGGGCACACAGTGTTTTATGGCAGTAGCAACAATGCTGGATTAGGCGAATGCAGCTTGGCATCCCCCAAAGAATCAAAAGAGGTACAGTGATTTTCTTTTCTAATTTGAATCTGGGAACAGATAATTAACAGAACCCCAATATCTCCCTCCAGATTTACAATGGGCAGAATGCCACAAGACATCAGAGGGAACCATAAAGGAAAGCTGCTGAGTGTTTGTGCCTTATCAATGAAAGCCTAACGTCACATAGCCTGTATAGGTTAGCATTCCTCCTGCTTCAGTTCTAATTACCAAGCTTGGGAAGAGGGGAAAGGAGGACAGCAATTCCTGCAAGAGATCTAGCAGTCTGGTACTGGGGGGAGGGCCGAAGGGCAACTCAGGGAGGGGAGGGAAGGAAAAGGCACAAGGCCTGGGTGGGGCCACGGAGATTAGATTTAATGGCTCTATTTCTTCTTCCCATCTCTTTGCAATTTCCACCCATTATTCCTAATTTTGCCTTCTGGGTTCCAGCAGAACAACTCTCATTTTCTAATTCTACTTTCAGGTTGCAGCCCTTCAATCGCTTGCAGACAGATATAATGATTCTCCCCTCCCCTTTCACTAAGGCAGCTATCATAGCCCCCTTGTACAGCAAATTCTTTAGTGTTGTCCCTAACCTGGTTCATTCCCTCCCTCCTTCTTTCTTTCTCTCCCTCTTCCTTCCTTCCTTCCTTCCTTCCTTCCTTCCTTCCTTCCTTCCTT
>NW_027185777.1:38119278-38233659 GCF_028583685.1 Petaurus breviceps papuanus | reverse complement strand
CCTTCCTTCCTTCCTTCCTTCCTTCCTTCCTTCCTTCCTTCCTTCCTCTTTTTTGGACATGATTCAGCTTACTCGTGTCTTCTGTAAACATAGCACTCACGATTAATGACGTACTGCAGATATGGTCTAACTCAAGCAGCTCACAGTGAAACCTTATCACTTTCCTTGTTCTACACACTAGGTCCCTCTTAAAGCTAATAGGATTGGCTGTCCTGTTATACTATTAAAAAATATTGAACTTGTTGTGCACTAAAACCACTAGTATTTTTCACAAATTCTATCATCTAGTCTTGCCTCTGCTATCCTATATTTGGGAACTTCATGTTTTGAATATATGGCTAGAAATTCACTTTTATCCTTATGTACTTACAGTGCCCCCCTTCATCCTAGTTAGTAACATGACAATCACAACATGTCATCTTTAATCTTGGGTCTGTAGGGATTTCCCATGCTTTAGCTCTTACTGTTTGTTGTACAGAGGTAGTTCCCTTCACCATTATTTTTTAGGAGGTGGGGTGCAGCTAGCTTCCCAGTTCAGGGTCATTCTAGATACTTATGGGCTCTGTAAGTCTGGTGTATAGTTGAACCAGATTTTAGCAGAGTGCTGTGGGTTGGCCTTACAGGTTATTAAGAGAGTAGGACTACTGCCTTCCACCTATGTCTTTCCCTCCTTTGTTCTCTCTCACCTTCTTCCTAATTTTCTCCTTCCTCCCTCAGTCAGTGTGCCTGTCTCTAGAATAATTGTCTACCTCTCACCCTTTTTAATTGTTGCTGTTCTTCTGTTGTTTGAGGAACCCAATAACCATTCTTGTTAGAATTGTATATAAGGTAAAAGTGAGTCATTGGGCCTTTTGAAGGCCCAAGAAGGCCTTCTGTGAACTGCGTACATGAGAATTAGTGCATGAATTCTGTGGCATCTTTTCCAGTTGCAGAGAGGATTTTTTCCCTCCCTTTTTGCTTTTCTCCTGTTTCTTGGCTAGGCTCCAGATGGCTTGCTGGACAAGTGAGCACCACATGAGCGAGTTGTTGCTGTGTTTCTGAAAACTTCAGGACATCCTGGACAAAGTGGGGGCAAAAATACCTATCAATACAAAGAAGAGGTCGATACTGATGGAATGTCAGGAAATGAAAAGAGGTGAACAAAATTTCCCTGCCAATAAGTGCCATCTTATTTTCATAACCCAAATTGCACACTGAATTCCCAAGGCAGGCTCAAACTGCTTGCTTATCAGCTCCTGGAATGGGGCCACTTATTGGCAGGTTAAAGAGTGCTATTTGGCAGATGCTGCATAAATAGAAGCGACTGCATCTAAAACAATTTACTAAGCCTCTCTCAAATGTGTCTCCTAGCCTCCTAACTTCAATCAGTACACCAAGCTCAGGGGCTGATGGGGACTGCTTTTTTTGTTGCTGTTGTTGAAGTCTCATTAAAATCAGCATTAGCAAAATATAGAAGGTTATTTTTACTCTCATTATCTGCCATTTATTGAGCACCTAATATACACAGGGCTCTGTCCTAGGCACTGTGGGCATTACAAAGAAGTGCAAGTCATTTGGTTGAAAGGGAACAGATGGCCATGTTTAGTCAGAGAACCTTGGGTTCTACTGACTCTCAGACTTGTTAGCTCTGTGACTTTGGACAGGTCTCTCTGTCAATCTGAGCTTCAGTTTTCCTATTTGTAAAAATGGCAATAGAAAAAACCACTACTTCATTCTCAGAGCTGCTGGAAAACCTTAAAGCATCACAGGATCCAGCTTTAGGGCTGGAAAGAATCTTAGAGGTCACTGAGTCCATCTCTCTTACTTTTATAGATGAGTAAACTGGGGCCCAGAGAAATTAGGAGATTTGCCTAGGATTCTCTAGCTAGTATCCGAGGTTGAATTTGAACACTAGTTTTCCTGACTTTAAGTCCAATGTATCACTATACCACACTGCCTTCCATATTAATATGCATTGCTATTATGTTATTCCCTGTGCCCTAAGAGTTTACCCTCTAGTTGGGGGAATTCAGGAAATATGTGTACAGAAAGTAATTACAAAGACTAAGTCTGCGTGTAAGTTATGGCATCTATCCTAGTATTCATCCCAATATACATAGGGGGTAATAAACAATTCTCCAAACCAGAAGAGCTCCTGTGTCCTAAGGGGCAAAGCCCCTGAGGTTGCTGCTGGGAAGACTAAAGGATGAAAAGAAAGCAGGAAACTGAACCAAAGTAAAGCTTATTTGAAATCTAATTTAACTCATTATTATTGCTAACAATGTGCTCATCTCAGTTCTTTCTACTTCTTAAAGAAGTTCTCTTGGTACCCTTTAAATTTTAGTGCCCTTGGACAAAGGTTCAGTCATTCTATCCTAGTTATAACTCTAAACATACTGTACATACTGCCTTTCCAATGGCACCTAGAAAGGTTAGAAGTAACCTGCCTTTCCAAGCCTAGCTTCTAGACACCCAGGTTCACATCTTGAAAGTGCTATCCTCAACTCCTTTCCTTCATTCATATCACACTTTCAATAAGTTGCTGAATTTTGTCATTTCTATCTCCACATATCTCACATGGGCCACTTTCTCTCCAACATCAGCCCCAACCTTCTGGTTGTCTTTTGCCTCAACTCCCATCCTACTCTAATAATTCTTTTTTTTTTTTTTTTGGAGGGGGAAGGCAGGGTAATTGGGGTTAAGTGACTTGCCCAAAGTCACACAGCTAGTAAAGGTGTCAAGTGACTGAGGTCAGATTTGAACTCAGGTCCTCCTGACTCCAGGGCTGGTGCTCTATTCACTGATCCACCTAGCTTCCCCTACTTTAATCATTTCTTCCCACAGCTACCAAAGTGAGATCCTAAAAGAGAAGTGTGGTCATGTGATCTCTCTACTCAATAAACTCCAGTATCCCTCTGTTATCTCCAGGCTCAAATATAAACTCTTCTGTTTGACATTCAAAGCTCTTCATATTTCACCCCTCATCACTCCCTTACAAGATGGTTAAGCCAGATCAGTCTTCTTGCTTTTTCTTTCACTGGACAGTTTATGTTCTACCATAAAGCCTCTGTTGCTGGCCCTGCCTCTCCCTCCCCCTTGCCTGGAATTTACTCCCTCTTCAACCCTATCTCTGATTTAAATCTTTCCTGAAAGCTACCTTTTCATGTCTTTCCCACTCCCAACCCCTGAGCCACTGGTGCCTTTCCAATGTTACTTTTTATTTGTTTTGTATGTACACTTATAAATGTGCACATAAGTTAGAATGAAACTCCTTGAGGAAAGGAACTATTTCCACCTTGATATCTGTGTCACCAGCTTCTGTCAGAGTTCCTGGCACACAGCAAGCATTTAACAAGTACTGGATTGATTGATTAATAAATTCTTTCTGACAATGATAAAAGTAGAGTCAAGATGGTGGAGTAGAAGGAACATTCTAGCTGAACTCTTTCAACAGTCCCCTTCAAACAACTTTAAAAGAACATGTCAGGGTCGGCTAGGTGGCGCAGTGAATAGAGCACTGGCCCTGGAGTCAGGAGGACCTGAGTTCAAATGTGGCCACAGACACTTAACACAAAACTAGCCGTGGGACCTTGGGCAAGTCACTTAACCTCCATTGAGTAGGGCAATGCAAAACAAAGGGTAGGCCTCTGCCTCCAAAAAGCAAAAAAAAAAAATTAAAAAGAACATGTCAAATAGAAATCTGGAGCAACAGAGCCAATAAAAAGTCAGAGTTAGACATTTTGCTTGCCCAAGACAACTCAGGAAGTTGGGAGGAGGGGTTTGTGACACTGGTATAGAGGCTGCTCCAGAGCACATGTGGAGGCAACATCAGCTATGGGCCTTGGAGGTGGCAATGACAGCAGCAGCAATAGCCTCGGCCCAGACACAGTATGGGGATCAGATACCTGGTCAGAAAGACATTACAGAGTAGCCCTGTGCTAGCACTGGGCATGGGACCAGGCAGTATTTGTCAACTGCATTGCCCATACCCAGCTCCAGGCTCCAGTTTTAGAGGGGAGAGAAGCATTTGCTGTAACAAGGGAATAAGGGCCCTGTCTCAGTTCCAGTGCAGAGAGCAGTGGTTGCAAGAGAGCAGGACCCATTCCTGGGTAAGGACCAGAGCACAGACAAGGATAACAATGATCACAGCTCTCCCCATATCACACCATCTTGGAAGCATTGAAAACTTGCATTCCCCAAAGAACTAGCTGTGAAAAAAAAAAAAAAAACAACACAGTGCACAAAAGGCTGAACCTTGGGACAGTGATACCCCTCTGTGATCCTACCAAAGTGAAAAGAGCCTTAATTCAACATAAACTTCAAAGTCAAGAAATAGCCTGGAAAAAGAACAAATAACAAAAAAAGAACCCGACCATAAAAAAGCTACTACAGGGATGATCAAGAAACAAACTCAGAAGAAGACAACTATGTGAAAACAGGTACAAGAAAAGCCTCAAAGAAAAATGCAGATTGGAAAAAGTAAAAAAAAAATTCTGAAAAAGCTACCAAAAGCAATAAAAAAGAGAAAATAATTATTTTAAAAATCAAATAATAGTGCTACAGGAAAAACTGAGAAAAAATGAGAGTGATGCAAGAAAAATGTGAAAAGAGAATTAATAGCTTGGTAAAAGAGGCACAAAAACACTGAAGAAAATAACACCATAAACAACAGAATTGGCCAAATGGTAAAAAGAGGTACAAAACCTCAATGAAGAAAATAATCTCCATAAAAAGCAGAATTGGCCAAATGGTAAAAGAGGTACAAAAGTTCACTGAAAAAAATAATTACACAAAAATTAGAATTTGACAAGTTAATGATTCCACAAGACATCAAGAAATAATAAAATAAAGACAAAAATGAAAAACTAAGAGAAATTGTGAAAAATCCCATCAGGAAAGCAACTGATTGAGAAAATGAATAATATTTCAAGAAATATAGAGGAAAACTGCCCTAATATAACAAGAGGGTAAAATAGAAATTGAAAGGATACACTGATTACCTCCTAAAAGAGATCTCAAAAATAAAACCCCAGGAATATTACTGTCCTGAGGTCAAGGAGAAAATACTGAAATCAGCCAGAAAGGAACCATTAAAAGTGAATAAGAGGACTTTCAAGCATTCCCGATGAAAAGACCAGAGCTGAATAGAAAATTTGACATTTAAACACAAGACTTTAAGAGAAGCATAAAAAGGTAAAATGAAAGAGAAACCATAAAGCACTTAATGTTAAACTGTTTACATGCCTATATGGGAAGATAATACATGTAACTCCTAAGAACTTAATCATTCTCAGGGAAGTTAGAAGGCATCTGTATAGACAGAAGCCATGAGTGTAAAGTGATTATGTTGGGATGACCTAAAAAAATGGAGGGATGAGAAAGAGGGATGCACTAAGAGAAATGGGAAGTGAGAGGAAGAGTGAGGAAATTCTGTCATAAAAGAAATACAAAAGGAAGAGCCTTTACAGAATGGGGTAGGGAGAGGCAATGCTTGAACCTCATTTTGATGTGAAGTAACTCAAAAAAGAAGAAAAATATACATACTCAGTAAGGTGTAGAAACCTGTCTTTCTCAACAGGGAAATAAATAAGAGGAGAAAGGAATAGGAGAAAGGTGTATGTAGGAGTCATAAAAGGGTTGCTGAATTAAAGGAGGCAGTGGTCAGGAGCCAAATAGATTTTTGAGGCAGGACAGGTAAAAAGAGAGAAAGGTAAACAGAAGAAAAAAGGATATATACAAAAGCATAGTTATCATAATTGTGAACGTGAATGGAATGAACTCACCCATAAAGCAGAAGCAAATAGCAGAATGCATGAGAAAACAGAATCCAACAACGTTATTTACAAGAAACACGCTTGAAAGAGATACACACACAGAGTGACTTCCCTGAACTTTTGTCAGCTTATTAACGTCATTCTTAAGCCATATTGCCTAGACACATTACTCAAGAGGAGGTCTGATAAGGGAAGAGCACAGAGCAACTCTCATCTCCATATTGCTGTAAACTTTGACCCTCTTAATGGAGCCCAAGACAGCATTAACTTTTCTGACTGCCTCACATTCTGATCCATACTAATCTTGAAAACCAGTAAAACTCTATTTTTCAGAATAACTATTGCCTAATATTGCCTCCTTTGTTTTATATTTCTGAAGCTGATTTTTAAAATTTTGTATTTTTTCACCAATTACATGTAAAAACAATTTTTAATGTTCATTTTTGAAAAGTTCGAGTTGTAGATTCCCTCCCTTCTTCCCCTCCCTACTCATTGAGAATCCAAGCAATTTTATATAGGCTATGCATGTAAAGTCATGCAAAATGTATTTCCATATTAGTTATGTTGTGAAAGAAAACTCAGACAGAAAAAGCAAGAAAGATAAAGAAAGTAAAAAAATATGCTTCAATTTGCATTCAGCCTTCACCAGATCTTTCTCTGAGGATGGATAGCATTTTTAGCAAAAGTGCTTTAGAATTGTCTTGGGTCATTATATTGCCGAGAATAGCTAAATCATTCACCATTGATCAGCATACAATATTGCTGTTACTGTGTATGATGATTTCCTCCTTCTGCTAATTTCACTTTGTATCAGTTCATGTAAGTTTTTCCAGGTTTTTCTGAAAGTGTACTACTCATCATTTTTTGTAGCGCAATAGTATTCTATCACAATCATATATCACAACTTCTTCAGGCATACTGCAATTAATGCCCATCCTTTCAATTTCCAATTCTTTGTCACAAGAAAAGCATTGTTATAAATATTTTTGTGCATAAATATGTTTTATACATAAACATTTTTGTATACATTTTCTTTTTTGCTTTTTATCTCTCAGGGATACTGACCTGGGTCAAGGGGTATGGACAGTTTTATAGACTTTTTGGCATAGTTTTAAATTGCTCTCTAGAATGAATCAGTTCACAACTCTACCAACAGTGCATTAGTCTCCATTTCCCTACATTCCTTCCAACATTTGTCACTTTCCTTTTCTGTCATATTAGCTAATCTGATAGGTCTGAAGTAGTACCTCAGAATTGTTTTAATTTGCATTTCACTAATCAATAGTGATTTAGAACCTTTTTTCATGTGGTTATAGATAGCTTTGATTACTTTGTCTAAAAACGCCTGTTCATATTCTTTGACTGTTCATCCATTGGGGACTGGCTTTTAGTTTTTTTTAATAAATTTGACTCAGTTTTCCATGTGTGAAAAACGAGGCCTTTATCAAAGAAACTTGCTGTAAAATTTTTTCATAATTATTATTACTAACTTCATTTCCCTCTATCCTTTTTCTCCATTTATTCTACTCTCTCTCCTTTCACTCTATCCACAAAAGTATTTTGTTCTGACTATTGCCTTCCCCAATCTGCCCCACCCTTTATCCACTTTGCCTTCTACTTTCCTTTAACATACAATAGATTTCTATACTCAACTAATTGTATATGCTCTTCCTTCTTTGAATCAATCCAATGAGAGTAAAGTTCAAGATTTCTCTCCCACCTCCCCATCTTCCTCTCCAGTGTAAAAGCTCTTTTGTACCTCTTCTACATGAACTAATTTACCCCCATTCTACCTCTCCCTTTCTTCTTTTCCTAGTGAATTCCTCTTTCTCACCTCTTATTTTTTTTTATCATCCCATCATATTCATCTCACACTTATGCCCTCTGTCTATGTACACTCCATGAAACTGATTTTTATACCCAAGTGTAAGACTTTACATTTATCTGAATTGAGTTTCACCTTATTAAATTCAGCCCACTGCTCTAACCTGTCAAGGTCCCTTTGGAACTTGACTCTGTAATCCAGTGTATTAACACTCCATCCTTACTTTGCATCATCTAAAAATTTGGTGAGCAGGTTTTTCATCAAAAAAAAGTTTTTCTGGACATTGTGTTAGTTAGCTATAGTACTGTGATGGGTGGCATAGACAAACCCAAGAAATAGATGGCATTTCCCCTTTTCTCAAGAAGACTGTCATCTAGTGGAGGAGATCAGACTTACTATATATGAAAAAAATTAATGCAAGTTATTATTTAGTGATTGGTATAGAGAGGGAGTGTTGTAAGTGTCCTGAGAGAAAAAGCTTCCTGGAGAATTTCTCCTTTCCCTCATCATCCCTAAGAACTCACTTCACATAGCTTCTGTGTGACTATTCCCTAGGAAAATATTGGTTGACAAGATAATGGTTGTAGAGCTAGAAGGACATCGAGTTCAATCTCATTTTACAGGTGAGGAAATGGAGGCTCCAAGAAGTTGAATGTGTCACCCGTAGTGGCACAAATACAAAGTGGCAGAAGTAGGCTTTCACAGAATCATAGATTTGGAGTAAGAAGGGACATGAGAAATCACTGGGTTCTTTCCCTCATTTTATGGATAGGGAAACTGAGTCTCAGAAAGGTTCAATGACTGACAAGGGTTTGCAAGTTAGTAAGTATCTGTGATACAATTTGAACTTAGGTTATGTGACTTTAGATCCATCTCTCTCTTATATCTCTACCAGACAGACTGAAATTAAAGGTCATCTGCCTGTTGATTTTTCAACTTATTTTCTGTTCCATGGTGCATTTTGCTAGGCACATAGTAGGTACTCAATAAACACGTACTGACAGATGGAGTGGGACATTTTGTCAGGTGGCATGCTAGATCACAATACCTGAGGCAGGGAACTAGGCTTTAATTTCCTTTCCTCTACAAACTCTGCTGGAGGTGCTGAATTAATAATAATAATCAGAATAAATACCTAAGACAGCACTAGCTTTCAACTCTGAATTTCCAGGCTTTTTGTCTACGTGCCCTGCATTTATATTACAGTGTTAATTCTCTTTAACTGTTTTATTTAAATAAACATGTTTTTGAAAAGCCACCTAAATATGGTATAATCCAATAAAACAGTCTGAGACCAGGAGGGACTCTTCTGGAGCCTTAGAATCAAGACAATTCTTACTCTTCTGGGATGGGCCCCAGGGCGGGGAATATCTAATTTGCTGCCTTTAACAAGGACCACAATACCCAATACCTGCCTGGTAAGCAGTGAATAATTCTGGTATTCTCACTAAATACATACCATGCTAAGACCTGCAAGGGAGCAAGGGGACCTGAGACAGCAGAGTTGTCTCCTTCAAGATTTCCCGTTGGGGAGAAGAGCGGGAAAGAAGAGGAGAAGGTTTAAAAGATTCAAAGCTTCTGAAAGACATTCAAAGATGTGAGGACAGGATGCCAGAAGTTCTGCTGGTATAGGAATTTTCATATTGAGTCCAATCGATCTGTCTGTCTCAGTATTCTGAGAGGCAAGAGTGGTCCAGCTGGAGTCAGGTCGAGCTGGATTCCAATTCTAGCTCCAACGCTACCCAGCTGTGTGAACGAACAAAGGCAGGTTACAGAACCTTTCTCAGTTTGTTTCCTCTTCTGTAAAATGGGAATAATAAAGCTGGCATTACCTCCTCAAGGGGGCTTGGGGGAATAAAATATTCTATCAACCTTTAAATGCCATAGAGATATGACTTACTATTAAAACAGAGCCTTCCCCTCCCCCCAAGAGATATGCTACACATGAAAAAAAAAAAGCAAAAAGAATTTGTCTTCCCTGGAAGTGATTTGGATAGTTAGGTACACTAAGTAAATGTATCTCCTCATAGTTACTGTATAGTAGTTGGCTTAGCTAAACTGTTTAATAAATGCTTATTCATTGTTTGACTCACTAGGTAACTGAAGGAAATGGGCTTCAGGCAAGAGACAGATGCCAAAAGAAAGAAAAAAAAGGATAGAAAATCTCTCTCTCTCTCTCTCTCTCTCTCTCTCTCTCTCTCTCTCTCTCTCTCTCTCATTCTCATCTACCTGGCTGAAATAATTTTGTCTTGAAAATGAAAATTGGAATTCTCTTCCTTGACCCTTATTTGAAACCTCAGAGCACAAACTTCTTTCTGTCCACTAACTTCACCCTGACATGGCACTCACTTCAGCAAGTATTAGTATACAATAGAAAGGAAGGAGGATCATCACTTGGCCATCTCATATCCTAGTATCTTTAATATTTGGAGCTCCTTGCAATGGCTTAATTAATGGGAATTGGGACAAGGGGTAAATCTGGCATTCTCATAAAGAATGACATTTGGAGTTGTGACACAAAATTGGCAAGCAGAAAAAATATATGAACAGAAATTGTGGGATAACAATACATTTCCAAGTTCACTGGAAATTTTGAATAGGTCATTTGAAAGATAACTCAAGGGGTTCTTCATCTTTTCAATGAACAATTGGAAAATGAGGTCAGTCAATAATACTATGTGCCAGACGTTGTACTAAGTTAGGAAGGGCTACTAAGGTGATAAGAAAAAGAATGGTAATTTTCTTCCTTGTATCTTAACTGAAGATGGGTTGACTTGATAGAATCCTGTTATTCCATCTACTCATATACCTTCAAGTGTTTTGTGGCCTGGTCTGGATTGGTGGTTGGGCAACTAGGTGACACAGTGGATAGAGGATTAGGACTGAAGTCAGGGAGACTTCTCTCTGAGTTCAAATCTGGCCTCAGACACTTATTAGCTGTGTGACTTTGGGCAAGTCATTTAACTCTGTTTGCCTCAGTTTCCTCATCTTTAAAATGAGCTGGAGAAGGAAACAGCAAGTTATTCCAGCATCTTTAACAACAACAACAACAACAACCCAAAAGGGTTCACAAAGAGTCAGACATGATGAACATGAATGAACAACACCTGGGCCTGGTTGGGAGCTATAAGAAGGAATGGTAGCCAGGAAAGGCTAGACAATTACAGTTGGAAAAAAAACAACAATGTGATTACTTATCTCATGAAATTCCATGAAGTTCCAATAACAAAGTAAAAACTTCTGCCCATCCTGGGGCTGAGGAGTAAAGAAAGTAAAACTTGCCTTTATAAGTCTAGGGCACAAATCTAACTAGCAAAATTTTTGCCTTAGCAATGGGACGAGGTAATTAGGAACTGTATGCTCATTTGACATATGACCTAGGTCGAAGCACATCTACAGATAACTTAAGATTTTAATCCTATTGAGAAAGAATCCCCTTGCTAAGGGGGTGGGTCAGAATGGGGAGCAAGGGTACTGGTGGATAAGGTCAATGTGGCAGGAAGAGGAGGGAAGGAATCACTCCCAAGAAGGAGCTGTTAGCACTCTCTAAAATATCCATCTGGGAGAAAGTCCTGCTTGTCCTACCCCAGTTTTGACTGTTCTAGGGTCAAAGTTTACTAATAAATAATCAGCCCCTGTTCTGTGTGGCTATATTCACTTATTTTTTAATTATCAAGGAAGAAAATTACCATTGACTTAAAACCCCAAGAATTGTTAAGACCTTTGCATCTGTCTTATATTGAATCTTTTCATATATATTCTCTCTCCCTTAGATTCTGAGCTCCTTGAGAGTTGGAACTATCTTAGTTTTCTATTTGTGTCCCTGGCACTTGGAAAAATGCTTTGCAAACAGGAAGCACTTAATTAATGCTTCACTCATAAATTCCTCTTGGGTGGTACAGCTTTTAACGGTTATTAAGTGGCTGTGAATTAGTAGGGTAGTAAAATGAGGATACAAAGGAAATTAGTGTTGTCTCCATCTATCATTTAACCAGAATCTGATAGCAGAGTTGGCAATGTGTGTTCATTAAATCTTAGATCAGAGGTGCATTGTTGTGCTACAAATATTAAGAATATTTGGATAAGAGAACCCAACTGACCTGATCTCCCATATTTGATCTTCAGGTCCTGTCATTTTAATCAAGTGAGAACAGTGCTTAATAATTACCTTTCCAGGTAAGCTGCAGAGAGCCCTAAATACTTTTGCTAGCAGCAGCAGGAGAAACTGTTTTTTTCCCCTCCTCACTCTTTCCAAGATGGGAATTTTCAGAAAAAGTCCAATGGGAAGAGTCATGTTACACAACTAGGAAAGCCCTCCCTCTCTTTTATAAAATAAGATCAAAATCCAAACAAAGCTAGAGCAAAAGATGAAGAAAAACAAGAGGGCAAAAAAGCAATGTAACCTTTTCAGCATTTATTAGATACTGCTGTCTAGAGCCCCTGGGGTGAATTGCATCATCAAATCGATGGAACCAAAGTTTGCTCTGGCTCTGGAGGCACTCTCCGAGAGGCCTTCATAGAGTACTTATTTAAGCACTGAAAAATCTTACCTATAGATCTTGAAGTAATTACACTCGGAGGAGATACCTGCAGTGCAGATTTTTGTCTAAGTGAAGTGACTACAGGCCCCAAAGTCTCTAGAGGCTGAGAACAGACCAGCTGTGAGCCCACATAATACTTTAAAAAACATCTTTTTTCTAGGTTACCATCTTGTCGTTTCAGGACATGACATCATCTCATGGTTAGTCTCTGTCTATCTGTCTGTCTCTCACATACCCCAACCATCAAAACCCTTTCCTTTATAAACATTTGATCTCCACTTTGAAATGCTAAATGAGTTCACTTCCCTTTCCTGTCCCAATTTTTTTCAGGCTTCTTGCTCAAATGCAGACCTGCTGGGGCTGTTACCTTTTTGGTAAAAGTTATGATATCTGAAACTTATTGATGAAAAGGTTTAGAAGCCTTAATTCTAAGAAATCAAAGATTTCTGTTACACGCAAAGCAGAAGTAAATATTCTACTATTTTTGTGGCTAAAAATGGACTCTTTCTAATGACTTTATAAGGGCAAGAAACCCTATCTGCTTTGCTTTCTTGGGATACGCCAAAGGGATACAACTCTGCTTCATCTGCTCCATCACTCAAGAGAAAGACTGAGAGCAGTTCCTCTTACAAGGCATAAAAATGGCTGATTAAGAAAGTGCCTTTGTAAGACAAGCAGTATGTTTCGATTTGACAGTTGCATATAATTAAATTTGAATTTTTCATTTTAATTTCAGTTTCTAGTATCACATGACAGGAAGAACACTGGTAAGCTAGAGATCTTCTAGACTGAGGCAACTAGAATGATGAAGGGCCTTCAGCTCATGCTCTAAGAAGGAATTGGGTGCTCTCATGATTTGGAAGACATAAGATAGCACTTTGACGCCACCTTCACCTCAATTTCTTCATCTGTAAAGAGAGGAAGTTGGGCTAAATGGTCTCTAAGGTCCCCTCGAGATCTAGATTTTCGATCTCGTGAGCTTGTACTTGGCCTGGAGAAAAGATGGTCGTCAAAGGATGGTATGGAGTGAAGGGCCCTGGATTTGGAGTTAGTTGGAGGACTTGAATTTGATTTCCGGGCCTACAACTTTCTATTGGTAATTTCTGGGTCAAATCAAATAATCTGTCTTGGTTGTAGCTTCTTTAGTTGTAAAATGAGGTGACTGGATAAAATGATCTCTAAAAGTCCCTTCCAGCTCATGATGAGAAATAACCTAAAGAAGTAGATATGTCCCATCTGGGCCCAAGAAATAAGTGGAAATTACATAAAAGGGCAATTTAAGTTGAGATCAGGTCAAAAACCAACAACTTCCTAACAATTAGAGCTGTACAAAAGTAGATGAGAGGCCTCAGAAAGCAATGGGTTCTCCTTCACTGGAAGTCTTCAATTAGACAATAATTTGTTGGGTATGTTATAGAGATTACCATTCATATGCAAGTTGGATGAGATAGCCTCAGAGGTCCCTTCTAACTCTGAAAATACATTACTCTATTAAAAAAAAAACCAAATGTCATCATTACAGAGAATTAGAATCTCATTTTAAAAACTCCTACAAATACTACAATGATCATGTAGAGATCATATGATTTAGTCATGAATAGCATGATGGACTTGGAATCCAGAAAACATACATTCAAATGTCACTTCTGATACTTAACAGCTCTGTGACAATGTCACTGAAAATTCTCTGAATCTTAGTTTCCATAATAGTAAAATATATTTCAAAGGCGTCCAGCGCTAATGCCTGTTATCTATCTGATGGGGTTGTTGTACTTCTAAGGGTAAGATGTAAATGTGAATTCCTGTTTGCTACTGTAGTTCAGTCCCTCCTTCATGACTCTTATAAGAAGGGCCTCAGAAAGATTCGACTCCTTTGAATTTTATCAGTGCTGACTGGTGTTCCTCATGGCTGTCTCAGTACCTATCTTTAATTCTGAAAAGATTGACTGCTTCAATTAATCTGCATTTTAAAGTTCTGTTGTATTTACAAATTGCAAATTTCTTCTGTTCTTGTTGGCTGGCCTTGCTTTTAATCAATAAAGAATTTATCTGGTTGCTTAACCATGGAATATATTCCTTTCCCCCAAGTTGCAAAATTTCTCTGTCTGTGTCCAGAGATTTCGAGGCCAAATGACTCTCTCTTTTGTGATCGGTCTAATCAAGACATTTGGGTAGACTTCAGGAGTTGAAATGAGGGATGTTTGTGTTGTGGCGTCCAAATCTTGTTTTTTACTTCTCAATTCAGAAGATTAGAGGACTTTCTCAGCATTAGATCACCTTCCCCATTCCCCAATTTCTTTTTTTTTTTTTTTTTTTATAAAGCAATCCGGGTTAAGTAACTTGCTCAAGGTTACAGGGCCAGTTACTTCTGGATGTGGTGCTAAGTATCTGAGCCCGGATTTGATCCCCAGGTCATCTTGACACTGGAGCCGGTGCTCTCACTCGCTGTGCTACCTGGCCACCCCTCCCCAATTTCTTAACAGGCAAATGAATGCTGAGAGTCTCAGTGATATTTAGCACTTGTGCCCGCTGTAATGCTGAAGAGATTTCAGTCACTATTGGGTCCCCGCATCCTCCTAGCTACCCTCAAACACCATTATTCCTTCTCTTTTAGATATCTGCTTCATCTAAAATGCTGGATTTTTTGTTTTTTCTTTCTTCCTTTCTGGGTATTCCTCTGCTTGTGTCCCAAGCAGTGCCTTGGGAATACGTAAAAAGAACAAGTTATAGGCAAAAAGGTGAAGCAGGAAGGATTTGTCATTAGGGCCCCACAAAGCAACCTGTCAATATGCCCCACATAGTGCTTTTATGCCCTATCTGTAAAGGCACTCAGTGATTTCATGGGCCCTGCAGCTGTCCATGACCCTGCCATGCTGAGAAGTCCCACAGAAGCCTGCTCTTTTTGGACAGTACCTCAGGTTTCCTGCTGACTCCTTGTTCTCCATCAAAACTAACCTGTTCTGTTCGGTTGTTTTTTTCCTTTTGATCTCTTTCTCCTCTGCATTCCTAAGTGAGAGCTAGCTCTTTTAATGAACAAGATCAGGATACTGTGTTGCCCCACCCCAGGCAACATATGCACATTTTAACAGGAGCATTTTGAGATATAACTTCCTTCCTTCACTCCTTCCCTTCACTTCCTCCCTGCTTTTCCTTCCTCCTTCCCTTTCTTCCTTCCTTCCTTTTTTTCCTTCCTTCCTTCCTTTCTTCCTTCCTTCCTTCCTTCCTTCCTTCCTTCCTTCCTTCCTTCCTTCCTTCCTTCCTTCCTTCCTTCCTTCCTTCCTTCCTTCCTTCCTTCCTTCCTTCCTTCCTTCCTTCCCTCTTTCGCTCCCTCTGTGTGAGGAGCTCCTGGTATAGAAGTGTCTTCTATGACTGCAGATTGGCAACTCAACTATCTTAGAGTTCTAAAAGATTACATGACCTCAGGAGTAGCTAGGTAGTACAGTGGATAGAAAATGTTCCCTGGAGTCAAGAGGACCTAAGTTCAAATTCAGCTTCAGACTCTTAGCAGCTATGTAATCTTGGATGTGTCACAACCCCCATTGTTGAAAGAAAGGAAAGAAAAAATAAGGAAAGGGAAAAGGAAAGGAAAAAAGGAAAGAAAAAAAAAGAAAGGAAAGGAGAAAGGAAAGGAAAAAGAGGAGAGGAGAGGAAGAAAGAAAGTTAAATGACTTGCTCATGGTCATTCATTCAATGGTTCAAGGGTAGGACTTGAACCTAAATTTTGCTGACTCTGAAGTTGTCTCTATGCCATGCTGCCTCTCATTGAAGTACTCTATCTTGGCTTAAAAGAGGAACTTTAGTAATGAAAATTTCATATCCTTTGGCATGTTGAGATGTTTTTAGGGTTTTAAGGTATCCCTGAAATTCCACTGTTTTCAACAATATTGTCAGTAGAGCACATGTAGCCGTTTCCCCTGTGTCAGGGGTGGATTCAGGTTGATCTATTTACATGTTGTTTCCTTCCACCCTTGAACCAAGGGCACCCATTTCTGAAACAGCTTGCTGGATTAGGCCTTGAAAAAAGGGCAAAACTATTCTATCTTCTTGCTTTTAGATTAATATTCCTAATGTATAACTGATCACTTCTCTCCCCTCTTCAAAGGCTTTCAATGCTTTCCCTTTTTCTGCTGAATAAAGTTTAAGCTCTTTATCCAACCCTGAAGGCCTTCCATAATCTAATGATAATTTACTTTTATACCCTTACCTAACACGATTCTGCATTGTATACTCTGTGATCTAGGCAAAGTGAGCTCCCTCCTGTATCCACAGCTTCCTGTCTCCTTGATTCTGAGCATGCTGTTGTCTGTTTCTGAAGGAACTTCTTCCCCATTTTCTGCCTCCTGTGACATTCTATCACCTCTTCTAAGGTCCCACTCCAGTGTTCCCTCCTCCATGAAGCCTTCCCTGGTTCCCTCAGGCTGAGTGATCTCTTCTTCATCTCACATCCTGCACCTCCTATACTTTTACATTTCATTTTGGCATTTCTCATTGATGCTCATAGATCATTAAGTTTCTTGAGGGCAGTGACCATATCTTATTTATCTTTGTAATATTAAACACAAAAGTAATACTAATTGATACTCATTCTTCACTTTAAGGTTTGTAAAGTGTTTTATATTTATTAATACGTAAAAATAATATTTAATAGAAGGTACCAGGATTGTAGAGTGGGTTGCTAGGTGGCACAATGGATAGAGCACTGGGCCTGAAGCCAGGAAGACTTCTTCCTGAGTTTGAATCTGACCTTTGACACTTACTGGTTGGTTGACCCTGGGCAAGTCACTTAACACTTTTTGCCTCAATTCTTTTTTTTTTCTTTTTGGAGGGCAATTGAGGTTAAGTGACTTGCCCTGGGTCACACGGGGCTAGGTTTTGTGTGTGTGTGTGTGTGTGTGTGTGTTGTTTGAGGCCAGATTTGCCTCAATTCTTTACTTGTAAAATGAACTGGAGAAGGAAATGGCAAATCACTCCAGTATCTTTGCCAAGAAAACCCCAAATGGGGTCATGAAGAATTAGACACAATAGAAATAAATGAATAATAAAGTAGGATTGCAGAATCACAGACTTGGAGAAGGAAGGAACCCCATAACTTTCCAGCTTATTCTGTACAAAGAAAGAGGGAATGCTGATTACCTTTGTGACTTTAGACCTGCATGACTTTGGACCAAGGTTCAAGGTTGTCCTTTTACAAGTGAGAAAACTGGGATCCACAGAGGTTAAGTAGTGACTTGCTGTAATGGGAATGCAAATTTGGAAGATCTTCCCTGCCCCTAGGCTAAAATGCACCTGAAGCCTGGGGAGGGAGGCTTGTTTTTCAGTAGATACTTCTTGATTGGCCAGTGAGTCAATAAGGTTGTTACATTCTCTGAGCCAGGAGAAGGCTATATAAGCCCTGATGTGTAGCTTTGTTTTGGGACTCACTTTGAGAAGTGTTCTGTGATTTGATCTGAATTCTGGGAAGCCATTGTTGAGAGTCCCCCGGCTTTGAAAAACCCAGATGTGGAAACCCAGATGTTGACTGGGTGTGGATGTAATGGTTGGACAGTTTGGAAAGCTGTCTACTTGATCTGTTTCTGTCTTGATAATTCTGCCTGTGTATTTTGAAGTTCGAGATGCTGACCTTTTTCCCCTGAACAAGGTAAACGATATATGTCTGACTGATTAAAGTAAGCTTGTTAACCCATTTTGAGTTGCTTTCCTTTAACAAAGCAGATCCAAGAACCTGTGGTAGCTGCAAACCCTGAGGACGCTTGGGGTGCTTGCGGCTACACTTGCTCAAAGTCCACTTCCAGGTAGGAAGTTTCAGGGCTGGAATTCAAACCCAAGTGCTCTACCTTCAAATCTAGAACCTCCTCCCACTCTACCATGACAGGTAACATTATTACCATTTAGTAGAGAAGGACATTGGTTCTCACAGAGAATAATCTGAGTGTTATCCCACTGACAAGTGTGGAAGAGAGGCTTCAAACTCTATTCTTTCCTGGCTCCAGGGATAGCACCTTCCCCCTACCCCACCACCTCTCCCCACTGTCCTCCTCCACACCTAGAAGTCTGCCCTGAATTCTAATGCAGATTCTGCCCTTTTCTAATTTCTGGGGCAAATCATTTAACCTATTTGTACCCCAGTTTTGTCATCTGCAAAAAGAGAGGGTGGGAAAAATAATCTCTGAGGTCTTCTCCAGCTCTAAATCCATATGGTTATGATTTAACAGATGATTACAGAATGAATCAATGCTTCTGATCACATACATTTGACCTCCCCTAGCACAATGCTCTAACCAGATGTATGCCTGCATCTCTGTAAACTTCAAGCACATGACACATTTAAAATAAGGCATTTAGGTGATGTGAGGAATAGTCAATCTAAAGTCAAAAGACCTGATTTTGAATGCTGTCTTAGACACTTACTAGCTGTGTAACCCTAGACAAGTCACTTAGCTTCATTCAGCCCCAGTCCTAATCTGCAGAATGGGGAGAATAATGGGAACAAAAGAGATAACATAGAAACCTCTCTGTATACTTAAAGTGCTAAATAAATGCTAGCTATTATTATTAGAATACTGCCAATATAGACATTAAAACATACCACTTCCATCAACCATTGAACTATACACTCAGTGTACATTTGTGTAGCAGGAAGTATGTGTGCATGCCTGTGTGTGTGTGTGTGTGTACGTGAGTGCGCACGCTGGGGGAATAGTGTGGGAGATGGAGTGGATAATGTGCCTTTACCTTTTCAATTTCCTTGCGATAGAGTCAGCGTTGACTGCACACCCTTTCCTTCTGTGTTTCAGTAATCATTTTGGCATGGAGTGGATATTAACTGCACACATCTGCCTGACTTGTTTCACAGGGCTATAGGGGAAAGTGTAGCACCTGCAGGGGACACAGAAACTCCCACTGAATACTCAGTACCTCCCGGGCAGCCCCAGCTCTGGAAGGAGGGAGCCCACCTGCTGGATTTCCCATAGTCACATCCCAGGATGAGCGACCCAGAGGCTGGGAGGTCTAATTTGGATTTCTCTTGGAGCAAACTCACAGCTGCTAGTATGCCATCAAAAGCTGCCAACTCATCTCCCTCCAGTCACACCACTATGCAGTATGACTCCAGAGTCAGAGGAGCTGGGAAGCCTAGACAGTACTTTGTTTTAATAACAAACAACAGCAATCCCAAACCCTGAATCTGAGAATAGACATGGTATTAGGCTCCTCAAAGGGGATCCAGGTCACCAGTTAACTGTATGGCTTTGAGCAAGTTACAAAAGGTCCCTGGGTCAGTTTTACATTTATATAATAGCTGAAGAATTTCAAAAGTATATACATACCTCATTTGATTCTCATAATTTCCCTATGAGGTAAATACTACAGATATGATTTTCTCATTTTTTTGATGAAGACACTGAGGTAGAGATTGGTTAGCTGATTTGCCTGGACTCAGATAGCTATTATTTGAAGTGGAATTTCACACCAGGTCTTCCTGACCCCCAAGGACAATGGAAAGCGGGAGCGTTGATTGTGGACAACCTTAAACATCAGACTGTGGAGTTTGGACTTGGTAGGTAATGTAGACAGTTCTCTATTGTAATTTTTCAAATACCTGAAGACAGCTATAAATCTCCTTCTCTTGCTGCTTCTTCCCTATCTTTCCTTTCCCAAGCTCAACATAGTTCTTTCAACAATTTCTTAGAAGGCTTGATTTTCACATCCTTAATTATGCTGGTCACTCTCCTTTGAATATGCACCAGTTTGTGAATGTCACTCTTAAAATGGGACACCCAGGCCTGAGCAAAATCCAGCAGATGTGGTCTAATGACCACAGTGAGATTATTGCCTTCATTACTCTTTTTTTTTTCTTTTCTTTCTTTTTGGAGGGGGAAGGCAGGGAAACTGGGGTTAAGTGACTTGCCCAAGGTTACATGACTAGTAAGTGTTTAAGTGTCTGAGGTCAGATTTGAACTCAGGTCCTCCTGACTCCAGGGCTCTATTCACTGCATGACCTAGCTGCCCCCAACCTTCATCACTCTTGACACCGTAAGTCATCACTAAGATGTCTAAAATTCATTGTCTTTTTTGGTGAAAGCTCTTCAACATGGTCACCTCATACTGACCTTTCATTCAAATACTTACAAGGTATTTAAACTCCTAGATTTTGGGCAAGAGGCCCCTGAGATTGAGTGTGTTGAAGTGGCCCAGCAAAGGACAGAGGTAGATTGCATAGTCAGATCCTGATCAGTGATTATGAGGTCACATGTATTCAAATTTACACTATTTGAAATTATAATTGTGTAAAATATGGTCATTGGCTCTAGTCCAATAGAAATATGCAGTATAGATTTAATTTAATACAACTAAGGGATTGATTATTTGCACTAATCAGTTTTTCTCTGTAGTCAGTCAGTCAGTCAACTTTTATTATTAATCACCTACTATACGCCAGGCCCTGCTACGCACTGGAGATACAAAAAAAAAGGGGCAAAGACAGTCCATGCTGTCTAGGAGCTCACAGTCCAATGAGGGAGATGACATTCAAGGCTGTCTACAGAATAACTGGAGATAATCAACAGAGACAAGACACTAGAATTAACAGAAACTGGGGGAATTTTAGCTGGGACTTGAAGGAAGTCAGGGAATCCAGGACACAGAGGTGAGGATGGAGAGACATCAGGCATGGGGGGTTGGGGAGCAGCCAGAGAAGACCCCTAGAGCATTCTTTAGGCAGATTTCTCTCCTTGGAAAATGCACTTAACTAACAAGCACCCTTACCACTTACTTGATACACATCTACTGCCTTATGGGAGCAAGGGCAGCCTGGCATGGTGATCAGAACCCATAGATCTGAAAGGAAGAAAATGACTGTGACATGGTCAGTGGGTCAGGTTTCTTTGATTCATCCAATATTGTAGAATAAGAACACAAGAAACAATTTATATAATGTTATGAATTACAAATTACTTCCCTCACAACAACTTTGTGAGGTAGTACTATTAACACATGATTATTATTAACTTTTATCATCATTATTGTTGGGGGTGTTATCATTAATAACTAGCTAGCAGTAACTAGGGTAGACTAGTTGGGCCTTTGGCTTAGGGTGGAAAATTTAGAGGTTCGGGGTGGCTAGGTGACACAATGAATAGAACACTGGCCCTGGAGTCAGGAGGACCTGAGTTCAAATCCAGCCTTAGACACTTACACACACACACACACACACACACACACAAACTAGCTATGTGACCTTAGGCAAGTCACTTAACCCCAATTGCCCCTCTAAAAAGCAAAAAAAAAAAAAAAGAAATAGAAAAAAGAAAATTCAGAGCTTAATAAGGTTACCATCTGTGGGTATTTCCTTCCTTACCTGTCCCATCCCCAAGGTCTCACCAGAAAGGTGCTTTCTTCTCTCTTATCAGCTTCAATACTCTGTGGTACCTCAGGGCTTCCTTCTTTGCCTCCTGGTTGCTGCCCAAGTGAAATTTTCCACCATTTACACTAGGGGAAAAATTACTAGGAATTGTTCCTTGGATTTATAAGGCCCTTGTGAAGCAGGTAATGCAAGGACCTCTATTTTGCAGCTCAAAGATGGTCCTGTTGAAAAGACTTTAGATTTTCTCTATATAGTTTCAGGGACTGGTTGAATTGCCCACCAGATTAACTCCTAATTTGTCAATCTGAGAAGCCAGCTGTCCACAATTGGTATCTGCCCTACCTTCTAATCTCATCTCAAACTCCATCCTGTTGCAGGTGCTACAGGTTCCCCACCATCCTCCAAATATTTCCAAACTTTCTTGCTTCTGGGTGCAATTCATGCACTACTGACATGTGCTCTATATGGCACATGTTGCTAAGCAATGTTCTGGTGCTAAAGTTATTTCATTGTTATCATTGTTCAGTTGTTTCAAGTATGTCCAGCTCTTCGTGATGCCATTTAGGGTTTTCGTGGCAAAGATATTGGAGTGATTTGCCATTACCTTCTCCAGCTCATTTTACAGATGAGGAAAATGAGGCAAACAGGGTTAAGTGACTTGCCTAGAATCACACAGCCAGTAAACATCTGATGCCAGATTTTAACTCAGGTCTTCCTGACTCCAGATCCAACACTCTATCTACGGAGCCATTTAGCTGCCCTAATGGCTTGTATGACCCAACACTGTTTTTTTTTTTTTGTTTTTATATATGCAAAATACATGCTGTGATTACATTATGTTCAAAGCACTGTAATTGCTGTATATTCTGTGGCCAGCTGTATACAATTTTATTGTGACTTCCATGTATTAGGTATTGCATTTGTGTGGCTTACTATTTACTTGTTAACTGTATAAACTATGAAATATGCTAAATTTGTATACGAGTTATATGCTCGCACACATTTAAGAACAGCAAATTCTTCAGTGACATGTGGGGGAGGAAGCTGGAGGATAAGATGATCACAAGCTGTATATGGGCATACAAAGCATTCTTGTTTCTGGCCACACACACATGAAAAAGGAAGGAATGAAGTTTGGTCTGGGGAAAATAATGATCTTGCTCCTGTGCTTAGCTTTTCCTATGAGTTTTCCCCCTCCTATTTATTTCCATGGGAAAACAAAAGAGTTTGGGAGTTAAGAAACCATAGGGACTTGCCTAAGGTCACAAGGCTAGTTTGTGTGTGTGTGTGTGTGTGTGTGTGTGTGTGTTAAGTGTCTAAGGCTGGATTGTAAACAGCTTTTGCTGTTTTAATGGAAGGAGAGCATCTGAATAGAAAATGACTAGATAGAGTTTGGCCATTGCAAATTAAACCGGTACCCACAAGGAATTTCTAAACCTAGGTTAGACTGAAGCCTCTGAAAGAGCCCTACCCACTGGGGAACCAGGAAATATGGAGGGGCCACTATGCATTTTTAAGTCCGAAGGTACTAGTTGGCTACAGAACCTTTGGCTTTGTGTTCCCAAAGATTTGGTGCCCAAGGAAAAGCATTTCCTCTTGGAAAGGAAACACATCCCACACAAGGTCCCAAAAAAATGGAGACCTGTTAAGTGAGAGGGGAAAAATTGGAAGAATTGTTTTTCTCTATAGACCAATGATTGGCATATCAGGACTTCTTTCTTTTCTCCCCCCCTAAAAGAACTATACCAAGCTATGCTATGGGCCTTAAAATTAAAGAGTAAGGGCAGTGTCTACTCCTTATAGGAGGAAAAGATAGCACTCCACCTTACTCCAGAAGGTAGAACGTGAGAGAAGCTTTCCACTGGTGTTGTCAAATTCGAGTAGAAAGGGAGTCACTAATTGTTCATAAGGATCTTTGCAGGTTGCATGTGGATTTAGCAAACTCCATGGTAATGTGTTCTATGTTCTCTTGTATTTTTATTTATTTTGTTACATATTTTTGTTCAATCTGGCCCAAATTTTATCTGGTTAGGGCAGGGCCAAGTGAGTGACATCTCAGCTCTATGGTGAGCGCCCAGTGGCCATCTGCCCAGCGGAGTGAGATTTAGTAATCACTCCTTGACTTGACCTGAGGAGCAGTCACACAAAATCAGCAGCAACAAAACCCAGCAGAGTACGTGTCCCATAAAAACTACAAGCTATATGAAAGCAATAGAGGGCAAGCCTCTTGGTGAAAGCAGTTTGGTGTCATCCCCAGAAGACAATGGTAGCCCTATGGTATCAGAGACGGATAGAACCCTTCTGCATGAGAAATGTACTCCCCATATACATAGCTCTCCATGTGTGTTCCCTACATTTCCCATTGATGGAGTATTTGTGGGAGAGTATATCCCAGGTCTATGGGGAAAATCTTTCCCCCTCAATTTTCTTATTATGCTACTGTATTAAGTGCCCTCACTCTGAATTAAATCGATCCTTTGACTGACTGATGAATGTAAAGCTATTGGAGGAAGCTGTTGAACTCTGGTTTTGAGTGGATGTGGTTCCCACAGGGTATCATGAACTTAGCCTCATCGGGGCACCCCACTGCATGCATGACTTACTATTTTTACAGTATATTGTAAATGGTTGATTTTAGGAATATTACGTCCCCTCTTGGAAATTTCCAACCCTTCCTATCTGTCTTCTTCATTATATAATCTAATTCTTATGCCTATGTTATTGTTGTTGTTTTTAAATCCCTATCTAAATTTCTCCATCTCGATCTAGGCATTTGACTTTTTACTTTATCTCAGAATTATTCTAAGGGGAATATTTTAATCATTTATTTAATGTGTTTAGGGAAAACAAACAACCTATACTGAAAAAAATATAATAAAACGTCAGGCTTTGTTCGATTAGACCCCCAGCTTGTATATTTGCTAGTTACATGACTGAATAAAATGTAAAGAATAAAGATCATTATGAAGAAAACTCACATTTATATAGAACCTTAAAGTTCACAAAGCATTTTATGTACATTACTCATGTAATGCTTATAACAGCACTCAGATATAATTAACTACATCTTATGGGAGAGGAAACTGAGGCACAGAGTGGTTACATAATTTTCCCCTGGTAACACAGGTATTCAGTGTCAGAAAGGAAGTATTTTTTATTTGATTTTAAATTTTTTTCCTAATTACATGTAAAAGCAATTTTAACATTCTTTTTTGTTTTCAAATTTTGAGTTCCACATGCTCTCCTTTCCTACACTGCTGCCCTTACTGAGAAGGAAAGCAATTTGACACAAGTTATACATGTGTACTCATGCAAAGAAAGGAGGTTCAGATCTAAAGCTTCTTAACTTTAACACTATCTTCTATATCAAACTCCCTGAGCCTCAGTTTCCTTATCTATAAAATGGGCACAATAATTTCTACACTATCTACTTTATAAGGTTGCTGAGAGGAAAGCCCTTTGTAAGCTCGAGGGTGATATATAAAAGCAAACTAGTACTTTTAACAGTCAGGACACTCAAGAATCCCTTTGCTTCTACCAGGAGAAAAGCCTAATAAACTTTTAAGCACTCATGAAATTCTGCAGATTGATTCATAACAAAATGGAAGAATGTATTAAGAAATTCTGGAAACACCACAACACTTCTGTTTGATCTCAAATTTCTCTGATGAAACATCATTATTTCAGTGGCCATGCTTCCCCTGGGTTTAGTCTGTTTTCTTCTCAAGACTCTGACACCTGCCTCTCCCCTCCACTCCTCCCCTCTTCTTCTTATTCTTCCTGCCTCCAGTCGTGCTGGGATGAGTCACTATTTATGTGGTTCAATAACTTAGCCATGCTGTCTGCAAGGCTGGGTACACTGACTGAAATTTGGGTGAGGCAACACTGGATGGCGCCATTGTCTATTAGGAAGTAGAGCTCAGCGCTGCAGGTCTCCCAAAAATGCAGAACCTTAATTTTCCCACAGTTTGTAGGTGGATGTTATGCCTGCCTGCATGAGAACAGAACCGTGTGGCTACAAAGGCCCCTTCTCTTGCCCACCTGCTCTGAAACGTTTTCATTCTGTCTTTTTCTGCAGAGCACACAATGGCTCTGGTGATTAGACATTTTTAAAATGCTAAAATAGATGGATGGGTTGCTTAATCCCTTGTTTTGATAATTAGCGGTGGCTGTAAATCTACCTTTTTAATCCCTCTACCCTAAGCCTGGCTATTCATTAGTGTGAGGCTTTAATAGAAAGGAGAGACTGGCTGAAGGGCGATTGGCCCACAGTGAGATGTTACACTTTCCGGGATAAAAGATGAAGGAAAACCAGGTTGAGAATTGAGGCAAATATTCCTGGGGGGAGGGGATGACAAAGGGACTTTGATACACTCCAGGGGGGGAAATGCTAGGTATTAGAGCTTTCCCAAAGGCAAGCTTTGCATGTGGGAGAAAGAAATGTAAGCTTCTTAAGGAGAGTGACTAAGTTGTTAGCGTGTGTGTTTAAATTTTGGTCACATAGTAGGTGCTTAATAAATATTTGTTGAATTGTGTCAAATGAAAGAAGTGGGGTACTGAGGAAAAACTTCATGGACTTCCTAATTTTTCTGAGGTCTAGTTCTCCTTTGTTCTGTGCTGCATTTCTTGATGACTTAGGTTTACCTGGTGAGCAGATGTAAGGAGAATGCCTGAGAGACTATCATTTTCCTCATACCTACTGTTTGATATACTAAGGTGTCCACTTCTATGTCAATGGTATGAGATTAAAAGACTGAGCATGGTTGAATGTGGTTTTGAGATTTTTTTCAAAAGGTAGCTCTACTCTAAGGCAAAGAAGCAAGAAGGTTAACAGCAGTCTAAACTACGTGTTTTGGCACTGAAGGATTTTCTGCCCAGTGCTGTTCTCCATTGTCTATTGCGGCTCCCCCAATGAGACTACCAATTACTCAAGGAAAGAGACCATATCTTTTCTTTTTCTATATTCTAAGAGTACCTAGTACCACACAGGGAATAAATATTCAGCCCAATTCAATCAGCATTTATTAATAGCTCCAATGTGAAAAGATACCATGCTAGGCAATGAAGAAACAAAGAGATAAAAAACTTGGTCCCTGTCTCAAAGGAATCATCCTCTAGTTGTGGAGACAGGACATATCGTTCATGAAAGTAATTAGAAAGATGAGTCAGCCTAAGCTAAATGCCAAGTGAGTCAGTCAGTAAACCCCAGCATTTAAGTAATAAGGAAATGGCAGACATGATGCTGAGAACTTATGATACAAAGAAAGGTAAAACCCAACAGCCACCCTAACAAAAACACAGTGCCTGTTCTCAAGGAGCATATATTCTACTGGGTTGTACAGAAGACAATAGTTAAGGAACATGTGGTCATGATGGCCTGGGATGTTCCGGAGGTCGTAAGACTCAACCTAGGCCTCAAAGAAAGGCAGAAAGGGCTGTCCAATTGTTCCCATGGTTCTCTCCAAGTAGGATCAGCAGATTTAGTACCTGGAAAAGGGTCTTAGGGGAAAAAGGAGCAGAAAAGATCATGGGGTATTGCCTGAGGAAGTAGGTAGCAGAACCAGGATTCAAAAACTTTGGTCCCCCTTGACTCTAAACCAAGTGTTCTTTTCACTATGAACCTCCTTTACCCTTCTGTAACATTCTTAGGATAAATGTCTAGTGGTGGTATAAATGTTTCAGAGTTTGTCTGTTTTGTAGCTTTTTTTAAAGTATTTGTTTGTCCATCTTTTATAAAAATATTGAAAATAGGAGAGCACCTTATTTAGTTTTGTTGTACTTTTTTTTCTCTTTCTCTCCTACAGCCTCCATTCTCCACCACTCCCAGTACTAAGCACTCAGAAGCAGCTTATTGATTGATATTCAGGTCTACTGAATCCCTGATACCTGACAGGCCAAACAAAGAACGTGCCAATCAGTTCCAATTTTGAGCTATTTCTTTTACTCCAGTTTTCATAGCCCAGATGCGGATAATAGTTGCTATTTCCCTGCCCCATCGCCACTTTTATTTAAGATTGCTAATACCTCACTACTATTATTGCCAGGTTTTAGATGGGGGCATTGTGATACTGGAGAGGTTAAATGATTTATTCTGGTTCCTTGGCCAACTGAAGGAAAGACAAGAACAGATCACTGCTTCTCTTTTTGTTTCCCTTCCTAAAATAGGCCTTGGACAGAGTTATATTACCCCTGGGGAATTTTAGGGTCACTTAATGTTTTGGGGGGCATGCTATACTTTTCTGAGTATGGGGGAATCAAGGTATAGAAGATAGAAATCCTATTTAGCTCTAATCTATTTCAGATATTGTCCCCTATTTCCCAAGGTCCCATCTTGGGAACTGCCCACTGATTCTACCATCCTGAGAGTCTACTGAGTCTGAAAGGAAGAGGTTCTGAACTCTGGCCATAAGAATGGATAGAGACCTTTTATTTAATGGTACAAGTCCAGGTTTAGTATAACTAGGCATCAAGAAAGCAAGCTCTCACCTCAAGAGAACACTAAGAGAATTCTCTCTATTTTAAGTACTGTTTCCTTGATGGGAACAACTCTACACTTTTAAATACTTAAAAATTTGAAGGTCCTTTCTATTCATAAGTTTTATATTTTAAACCACAGTTGATAATTTAATATGAGAAATCAATGATCATTTGGTACTAACTTCAAAGCCTGGCTGGTGTAGATCAATTTCTCTGTCTTACTCATGCAACCACTGACATGCCATTAAAAGTTAAAAAAACATCTGAATTCTGAAACAGAAGCTAGTGACTTCTGGGCATGAGAGAGAAGTCTAAATCTTAAGGAATAGAAAATTTCATTTAGTCTGATCTCAGGGATTTTTTCCCCCCAACGGAAAAATAACGTAGTGCCGAACCCCTTTGTTATACTGGACGAAAATGTAAAATGATGTGTTTAAAGTTGACCATGTTATAAAGCAGGTTTCAACTCTATGGAGTTATTTTTATGGGTCTATGATTTGACTCATGATATATGTACAATAATATGGAATATTTCATAGAATCAAGAATGGAAGGGCTATAAGTTACCCAAACCCCTCATTTTCCAGAAGAAACTAAGGCCCAGAAATGATTACACAGATAGTATCACAGCCTGTAATAGAAGCTTGATTCTCTGATTTTTCTTTCTTACGTATTAAAACAGAGCTATTCTATGTGTAATAATAGTTAATAATTATACCCGATGGTTACATTTTACAAAGTATTCTGCAGCCTCACAATGACTCTGAGTAAGGTCCAATTCGATCCAATTCAATGAATTTTATTAAGTGCCTATTGTTTACCAGGCATAATGCTAAGTGCTGGGGGTATGAAGAGAGCCAAAAGACAGTTCTTGTCTTCAAGGAGCTCACAGTCTAATGAAGGAAAGAACAAGAGAATGAATACAGACAAAGTAAAGTATATACAGGATGCAAAGGAAATAACGAACAGAGGGAATGCGCTGGATTTAAGAGGAATGGGGAAGGGGTCCTGTAGGAGGCAGGATTTTAGTTAAGACTTAAAGGAAACCAGGCAGGTGCTGTTCCCATTGAGATTTTACAAGGAGGGAACTGAAGTTGAGAGAAATGAAATTACTCTTTTTGGGGCCCCAAAGTCCATCGAACAGAAGGTGAACCCATCCCTTCCTGACTCCAAGTCCAGTAGTCTAGTCGCCATGCCATAGAACATTCTCAGGACAAAACCCTACACATGCTTTGGCACAATACCTCATCTTCCCTGGTCAACATGCCATAATCCAGGAAACCTGACAATATCATGCCACTGACAACTTTCTATGTGTAAGCGAGCAGTTCAGAGTATTACAAAAACAAAGTTTTACCCAAGCATGAACACAGAAACCCTTGAATGAACAACCACTGATCCCAAAGATTTCAGTGCCAGCCTCCAAAGTTTCTTCCTATCCCCAACAGTGGGGCTCCTCTGGCTAAGACTCATCCCTCATTCCTGTCCCTCCTCTCTCCGCCTCCCTTCCCCCAGCAATCTGGATTTTCCCAGTTGCTGTCTGTGGATGCCTCCATACATTTTCCTCAGCTTCTTTGGGGCTATTTTCTAGGTCCCCCAATACAGCTTTCTTTTAGGGGCATAGTCTTGCTACTAAGGAAAGGAAGAAGCTTCATGAGCACTCTGTCCATCCAAGATGACAACAGCATTTATTTCCTATCTCTGAGACCTTGAACAAGCACTAAACCTCTTTGGTTTCCCTTTCTTGCCCCATACAATGGCCTAGATGACCTCTCTTAGTTCTCTTCCAGCTTTAAATCTATGGTCCTAGGGAAGGAAAAAGAATTTTCATGAGTTCTTGCTCGGGAAGGAATTATTATCACTCCCCTGCAGTATCTCACAGCTCTCTTAATTCACTCTAGATTGGTAACTTACCCCACTTCCTACCATACCCTCTCCTCCCATATACACAGCTTTCTGAGGCAATTTCCATTGTCACTGAGGTTGGGTCAAATTTAACAGACCTTAAGACATGCATGTTCCCAGGCTACTACCATTCATGCATACATTCATTCAATAAGCATTTATTAAGGGCCTGATAAGTAGAGACACATAGGGCAGCTAGGTGGCACAGTGGATATCATTAGGAAGACTCATTTTCCTCAGTTCAAATCTGACCTCAGACACTTACTAGCTGTGTGACCCTGGGCAAGTCACTTAACCCTGTCTGCCTCAGTTTCCTCATCTGTAAAAATGTGCTGGAGAAGGACATGGCAAGCCACTCCAGTATCTTTGTCAAGAAAACCTCAAATGTGATGATGTCGAGCAGAATACTGTGCTAAATTCTGCACTACAGAAAAACAGTTACCTTCTGCCCTCAAGGACCTCATATTCTACCTAGGAGGAAAATCATACATGTACAAAAATAGATACTATATATCTATATGATTTGATATATGACATAATAATACAATAGTATATATACATATATACACATATATATCCCATTATTAGCAAGAGGGAAGAGTGATGGGACTTGAAGGAGGGACTAAAGGATCACAATAGATGAAAGACACACAGGACAAGAGAATCCCAAGGAAATTTGTTGTCTTCTAAGAGAACTGGGTTTCAGGTGGATGCATGCCGGTGGTGAATTCATGGCAAAGAAGGACTCTGCTCTATCAAAGTGAATATTATTATGAGTAGTTGGACCTTTATCTGGTTCACTAATCCCCTTAAGTAATGATCTACCTACAAAGAATTTGTTGTTTTCCTAAATGTACCTACTTACCGACACTTTGGAACATGGTAAAGTTATCCCCTTTCCACTCTTTCTACCCTGACTCATAGTTGCCTGCCCAACTTGGCATCACTTTCCTCAGGGGTTTACTACTCTACTTAAACTTTATTTTTTTTCCTGTACTTGTATAAGGTGCTTTTATCTCCAGATAAAGATAAGCTGATTTTTTTGTTGCTGTTGCATTTGGAGCACTAGAAGTCAGTAGACCACACAAGGAAGAGGTTACAAGGAAACCTGGGACCAACTGTCAGGCACATAACTTTGAGTCTATACTAAGTTCCTTCACTGGCTGAACAAAAAGAGTTTCATAAACAATGTAAATAGGAAGTCATTTCCAAGGGGAGGGGAAAAAAATGGGGGAACAGGTAACAATTGAGTCAACCCTTGAAGAAAGCTAGAGAAAAAAGAAAGCTTTTATAAGGCAGAGCTGAGGACAGAGAGCATTCCAGGAACAAGGCACAACATGGAAAAATACACAGAAAAGGTAAATGAGATGCTATGGACAAGGAACAACAATATCACCAATTTGTCCAGAATTTAGAGTGCATACAGGAGAGCAATATGTAAAAATTGGAGGAAGTAAAGTGTAAACCAAGTTGTGAAGAACTTCAAAAAGCACAGGCATTCTGATTTTAGACTAGAGGCAAGAGAAAGCCACTAACACTTCTTCAATGAGTGAATGACAGGGTGGGGCATAAGCTTTAGGAACATCATTCAGCAGCTGCATGGAAGCTGGAACAGAGGGAGAGATGGGAAGCCAGGAGACCAGACCAACTAGGATGTCATTACAATAGTACAGGGAAAAAGTGATGAAGGTCTGATAGAGGGTATTAGTTGTATGAGTGTAGAACAGGATATACATGAAAGATTTTGGAAGACAGAATTAACAAGATTGGCACTAACTTGATATAGGAAGCCTAAAGGAGATTGAAGAGTCAAGGATGAATCCAAGGTCATGAACTTGAGTGATTGGAACCATAGCGCCTTCAACAGAAATAGCTAATTTAGGAAGAAGACTGTTTTTCAGGAAAAAAAATTGTGTTTTGGACATGTTAAGTTTGAGATGCTTACATATATAACCTGTATCAAATTGTCTACCATTTTGGGAAGAGAGAAGGCAAGGGAGGGAGAAAAATTTGGAACTCAAAATCTTGTAAAATTGAATGCTAAGACTTGTCATGACATATAGTTGGGAAAAAATAAAATGTTATAAAATATAAAAAAATTGAGATGCTTATAAGATATCTAGAGGTAATTGTCCAATAGGCCATTGTTGACATGGAACTGGAGTTCAGGAAAAAAGATAAGGGCTGCAGACGTACATCTGGATGTTCTTCTAAGACAGATGCTTGTTTAATCATGGAAAATGGTGGAATTTCTAAGAGTGCAGAGAAAAAAGATAAAAGGGCACAAGACAGAGAGGCAGGACATAGATGATAAGAACCACCAAGGGTGATTGAGAAAGGTCAGTCAAGAAGGAGAATTAAGAGAGAGTAGTGCCGTGAAACACCAGAAAGGTGGAAGGGGCAGCCAATAATGTCAATTGCTTCACAGAAGGCAAGAAGCACAATGACTTGGAAAAGGCCTTTAGATTGAATTATTAAGAGATCACTGGAAAGAGAAGTTTCATTTGGATAATATATTCAAAAGATCCATACTACAAGGGGTTCATAAGTAAATGAGAGGAGAAATGGTGGCAACAAGTATGGAGAGTTTTTTCCTGAGATTCTGGAAGTGAAAGAGAATAAAAGATATATAGCAATAGTTTGAAGGAATGCTAAGATTAAGTAAAGGTCTTTGTTTTATTTGTTTTTTTTAGAATAGGGGAGATTGGACATACTTGTAGGCATCAAGAGATATTTGATAGGGAGCATTTGGATATTATGAGACAGGGGATGATTGCAGAGGCAAGCTGGCAGTTAACTTAAAGGAAATATAGGGAAGAGAAAGAACCAAGTATTAGATAACTATGAATGAAAACTAAGCAATAGTTTCTTCTCTGTGGACTATAAGCCTTTTAGAGCATGATCTGAGACTCCTGATGGCTGTTGTAAGAAATAAAACTTGGTCTCATCTGAATGCTCATAGATATTCATTGATGGTGTTTATGAAAGGCTCCTTGAAGCAAAGTGTCTCTTGCATTTGTGGCCAGTGCTTGAGTTTAGGCAATCTTTTAAAAATGTTCTGTGTGTTCTCATTAGGACCAAAATCAATACAACATCCTTTGGTCCATTACCTTCTGATATTTTAGTGTGGACCCTGTTTTAGCATGGTGACAGTGACATCTATCATTTTCCACAAAGAAAACCATAAAAAAGCAATGTAGTCAGTCTTTACAGGCAGGTTGTGTGTGAACTTTGTGTAACACTAACTGCTTGGTTTCTATCCAAGCTTTTGGATGGTGTGGTTCACTCTCTGACTAGGTGGCTGCCATTTCCCTATGTTTTGTTTTGCTTACTCCACTGTCCTGAAACAGTTTCTGATACTAAGAATGACTTGAATTTAAAAAGTTCATATTCCCCCCAATGTAGAGGAATTCCTGCTAATTAACAATTGTGGATTGCTGTGAGATGGCTTCGGAAGGCGAGAGAGTGCTGTGCATAAAGATGATAAAGCTGAAGAGAGCATCTCTGTTTAACTCAGTCATAAAACCTTTATTAAATACTTACTATGTACCAAACACCATGTTAAGTACTAAGGATACAAAGCAAGACAAAAACAGTCTCTGCTCTCAAAGAGTCAGATACTAATATTTAAGCTATTGACTTCTCATTATCCTGCTGACCAGGTACAAGGTTCAGTTCAGTTCAACAAACATTGATTAACATGTATTTACTATGTGCAAAACACGGTGCTAACATTAAGGACGTAGAGACAAAATTAACAAATAAATCATCAGCTCCAAGAAAACGTGAAAATCCTCAAAAAAAGGCTTACGTTCTACTTGGTGGTGGTGGTGATGGTGGGAAGTAATATGTAACAGTACTCCTCTCTGATTTAGGCTATGTTAATAATAGAAATAGGCAGAAACAAGGACAGTTGTGAGAGAAACATTGATGAAACAGGTCACAGGAAAAAATTACAATCCCAGTAAATTTACCGAAAATATATTGTTTCATCACATCTATTTTGCAAATGAGTGATATAAGGACTTTGAAGTTGACTGATGGGTAACCTTGATGTTTAGAACTGTTTGATGACTGTGTGATAAATGCATATTACCTAATAATGACTTGGCAGAAATGTAGATTTTGGCGCTTTTCTATGAGATTAAGGTGAGTCATAAGTCATAGGAGAACCTCTTTTGGAAAGCAAAGTTGCCTGAGACCGGATCTCCAAATAAGTCATAACAGACAGATCTTGGAGTTGAGTCTCAGAAGAATCCTCAGACCTGGACCCAGGAGAGAGCCCCTGTTTTGTATGAGGAACACCAAAGACTTTATACTATACTACTTGCCCCTGAAAGAGCTGAATGGAGTAAGAAAAAAACAAACAAAAAACCAGCTACCTCCTGTTTGGAGCTGGGCTGACTCTGGTGCTCAGAAAAGAGGTGAGTAGAAAGAAGAGTTTGACAGAACTGAGCTTAGCACTCAGGGAAGACCTGAGCAGGGGTCAGAGAGGAACTGAGCTGAGAGCCCAAGAGAAACCTTTGGTTAAATCTAGGAAGAGAACTCATTGATTTCATTGCCATCTGATGCCTGAGAGATAGAAAGCCTTCAGAAACCAATCGAGGAAGCACATCTGGAAAAGGTAAATAGCTATGGGGTGAACAGAAAGGCCCAGGAGAAGAATGGGAAGCCAACAGAGAAATGTCCCCATCAACCATAGATTTGTCATTTAGGTATTTCCTAGAGGGGATAAAGGACTTCAAAGTATGAGATTCTAAGTTTCAAATTACTTTAGGTACAAGTTTGCTATACAAGTATTCCCTTGCTATGGTACTGTAAGTATGTGGCCTCTTTCCCACATGAACACTGAATGCATTTGTGCAAAAGTATATGTGAGATTACTATAGGAAACATTGTATTTTAATTATTCTTGCTTTGTTTTTTGTTTAGAAACATTTCTGATTAAGAGTGAATTGTGTCATCTCGGGTGATTTGTTAAATGGGAAGTACACCAGTGGAGGCTCAGGAGGTATACTTGTTTTGGAAGTATATTCTTACCACCAGGGTTACTCCTAGGACACTAAGATTGAGTCATAATGGTATGAAAATCTTTTCTGGGAATCTTCAACTTGTCAGCATGAGTGTAAACTGGGTCCAGAGGAAAAATAAAAGAAGGAAAAACTGGGGATTGGTAGTCTACCCCTTGACACAATATATACATAGATTAGTAAATATAATTAGAGGATGGAGATATTAGTAACAGCAAGGTCAGGAAAGGATTTCTATTGTTCAGTTATTTCAGTCCTGTCCAAGTCTTTGTGACCCTAAGAGATATCACCTGAGCCAGGGGTGGGACACCTTTGACCCTGAGGTCACCTATAGTCTTCTAGGTCCTTAGGTATGGCTTTTTGACTGAGTCCAAGTTTTACAGAACAAAACTTTTCATTAAGGGGATTTGTTCTGTGAAGTTTGGATTCAGGTCACTTGAGGATCTAGAGGGGCATATATGGCCTCAGGCCCTGTCCTGAGCTTTGAAAGAAACTAAGGATTACAAGAGAGGTAGTTCATTACAGGCCTGGGGAAGACTATGGACTATCAAATTCAAGGAATGGCGGGGAGTCTGGTTTGGTTCATTCTGGTCTTCTAATTGTTCTTCATTGGGCCAGGATAACTTCACATCCCTTAGCTTTTCTTCGCTACTTCTCTCAAGTTAGCAAACTTTCCAGAGAAAGATGATCTCCTCAACTTATCCTTAACCATTATTCCATCCAAGCTGTTTTCCCTGGGAGCAGGGATGAATTTGCATCAATCTACAATCTCTTACCCGATCTGTCTTTTGAACATTAATCTCTCTTAATGAGATAGTTGGCCAAGGTGAAAGGATCATTTTTATGATGGCAGAGTGCAGATTGGAATCAAGTTTAGTTGTCTACATAGTGGCTTCACTAACCTGAGTGAGACCTTGGTCGCTACCACCCTCGGACCACCTGAACCTATTCAAAGGTATTTCTTCTCCGCTATTCCTCTGCTTGGGCAGTCACTTCACCCTCATTTTGGCTCCTGATATGACACATTCTTTTATTAGAATTGACTTTCAATAGTTTTTTTAACTGTTTGATATTTCGCTGTTTCTATTGCCTAAAGGGCACTAAATGGAAGAGGAAGCAAATTATACAGTCAACAATGGCAGGGAGATTCCTTCATAAGAAAAGCCTATTGTGATCTTGGCCTATTCTTTGAAGATTCACTACTTTTGGATAAATATGAAAATTGGATCTCTCTTCCCCTCTGCTTGGGGAAGGAGGGCAGTGGTATAAAAAGATTCTCACTCTACCTGTCTGTGCTTTGTTTATATGTTGAGATTTCATCTCTGCATTGTTTATGTGAACACACAAGAAAGCCATAAAATAGAACATTTGCTCTTTATACATTTTATTTTTTCTCATGTTATTTATGGCAAAACAGCTCAAAGACTCCTGAAAGCAACCAGACTGAAAATAAAATAAATGTGCTTGGTTATATGGCCACTTTCATCAGCAGAATCTTATGATACCACTTTTTCCCCAATAACCTTTTCCAGCTAAAACCTCTTTGAAATATTTGAAGCAAAAATTTAAATAACAAAATACCTCCTCATTGGCGAGATAAGGCATATTATCATACATTCTCATATGTAGTGTTCCATAGCAAAAGAGGCCTGGTGTATTTTCAGAACTTGTATGAAATGTGATTATAAAGTAATGGGATTTTTCTTTAAAATATATATATATATTTATTTATTTTAAAAAGCGCAGGACTTTAGAGCAAAAAGGCACCTTATAGATCATCTACTTTCATTTTACAGATGAAGAAACCTGGCAGGATGTCTCAACAAGGATTTCAAAGTAGTCCCCCTGGGAAACTATATACTTATTTCAATGATGCTGCTATACTACAAAAACATTTTTGAAGCCTCTCCTTTGGAACTAGTGCTACTTTTTGAGCCAAAGTACTTGGAAAATGGATAACATGCTGGATATGGACTCAGGAAGATAGTTCCTATCCTGTCACTTTGCCTGGAAAGGGGAGGGCATGAAGAGATAACAACTTTGGGGTAATAAATTACCCATTTTCCCAAAGCCACCACTCATTTGACTGTGTAAATTCTGCCTTATAATCCTGGGTAAATCATTGAGCTTCTTTTAATCTTCTGTAAAATGGGGATAATAAGAGAATTGCCTTGCATGATTGTTGTGACATTCAACTGAAATGATATACAGGGTATCTCAAAAGTCTTAAGGAAGATTTAAGCTATTAGAACTTCAAGCTAAAATAACTGCTTAATAGGTATTTAAAGAAATAGCTTAAAATTGCACTAAGACTTTTTGGGACATTCTGAATATAAAGTACTTTGCAAGTAGGCTTCAAAAATGTTTTTGTAGTATAGCAGCATCATTGAAATAAGTATATAGTTTCCCAGGGGCACTACTTTGAAAGAGCAGACATGTCATCTACTATATTATCATTATATTTATAGCCTCATCAATTGAACACAATGTGGCCAACTTGCTCACTCATGGTCTGTGATTCCAAGTGAGTTTTGGCTACTACCAGAAATCAAATCCACCCTCATAGAACAAATATTTGGTCTCACAAAAAGGATGTTGTACTGCAGACTTGGAAGGTAATTGATAAAGAGAAGTTTCTAAAATGCTTTGAGCGATAGCAAAAGCATCAGGTGTTCTCTTGAGGTAAGATTTAAAAATTCAGCTTAGTAAGTATTTATTAAGCACTTGCCATGTGAAAGATACTATGCTGGGTACTAGCATTACAAAGACAAAAGACAAACAGTCTCTACCCCCAAGGGGTAGGGGGGAACTTGTATTCAGGTAAGGTAAGTAAATACAAAGCATAAAAAAATAGCTGAGAGACACACAGAGAAAGGAGAGAGAGCTAAAGAAAAGAGAGGGAGAAATGGAGAAGACAATGGGAGAGAGGGAAAGGGGGGAAAGGAGGGAGAGAGAGAGAGAAAGAGAGAGGAGAGAGGGAAGAGGGGGAGATGGGGAGAGACCTGATAGGGAGCAGGTGGCAGCTTCTTTACAGAGCAGGTGTGCTTTGAAGGAGGGTAGGGGTTATAAGAAGTAGAGGTGAAATGGGAATGCAGTCACAACATATGGGACAGCTTGTACATAAGTATGGAGTTCTTAAGAGATCACATATGGAAAACAATTAATAAGCCACCTTGATTGGAAAGAAGGGTGCATGAAGGGATATAAAAACTTTAGTGTGAATTTCATGTTTCTCCAAGCCCAGCACCCATTTGGATTTATAAGTTCTGGTACAGTTCTCTAAAAATTAGACTCCATCTCACCTTACGTTTCCTTCTATTCTTCCTTTGTTCATAACACTATTATGTAGTATAGGATTGATTAAACAGACATGCATAAAGCTGCCTTTACGATGTTTTCATACTAAAACCAATAGCACTCAGGTAGGTTACTTTGATGGCAGAGGGCACATATAGAGAAGAGAATAAAAATCTTTTCACCTACACTGATAGCTGGTTAATTATGAGGATAAGGGCATTTTATGGGTGAAAGTGGTTAATAAATTGATGGTGTCATTTAGACCAGCCAAGAAAGAGGAAGAAGAAAGAAGAAAAAGATATCCACAGAACAAAGTGTGTTCTGTCTCAACCCATCATCTAAGATTAAAGAGTTTCCTGGAAAATGGCCCCCAGCTTTGAATATCAGGGAACTGGTCCCTCTATTAATACTTAAAAATAAAGGCCTGCATGAACCCAAGATGTGCGTAATTTGGTTTCACCCAGTCTTACAATCAAGTCCTTATTTGCTTGGAAAAGGTGCCAAATAGCTTGCCCTGCTAGCTTCTCATTATCTCCAGGCAGTGGGAGCTCTCCTGGCTCTCACACCCAGACCACAGGAGCTCCCATCTATTTTCATCAATTCTGGCTTTGTTAACTTCTCACTATCAGCTGTTCCCTTGAGGCAAGCAGGGATATTTACCTCCTTCCCCAAGAAACCAATTCATTGCACATAGACCACCAAACCGCAACCATCCAATGTGAATACAGAGCCCTACAGACTCTAGGAAATGGAAGAATACAAAGGATCATTTCAAATTATAATTCAATCATATGGCTGCTCTCTGGATCCTGGTCAATCTGGCGCTATTTAGATAGGGTAGGCCATATAACTCTTTCACCTAGCTGGGTATAACAATAACAACAGAATGTCTGTGCCTTACCACTAAACATTCAGCTAAACAGTCCTTGAAAGTCTACTGTGAAAAAGTTCTAAGGTACAGGATAAGACCTCCATTTCTCCTGCCTGTGTTGTAATGATGACAACAAGAGGTAGGCAATTAACAAGTTTTGATGATGTTAACAATAGAAATAGAGACATTGGGCAAAATAGTAAGGTTGATTTTTGTGGGGGAGGGGTTGACAAATAGTTTGTGAGCATATTGAGCAGCTTGAGGTGCTAAGAGGATAAAAAGACATCCAGCGGGTAGGAGGAAATGAATGACTTGGAGTTCAGAAGTAAGTGGGCTAATTATATAAAATACACATGTAATTATAGAACCATCTGATATATAGGTATATGTATACATATATATGTATATCTCTATCATGTACATATCTTCCTCTCTCTCCCCCTTCTCCATATTAGTTAGAAAATGTGGAGATAGAAGAGAAAAAGGTCTAGTACAGATGCACCCACTTATGGTGAGTAGAGAAAAATGAACCAAAGAAGAATTCCTTACAGGAGGGCTAAGTCTGATAGGAGAAAATGGAATCATAGAAGCTGAGAAAGGAGAGAACACCAAGAAGGAAAGGTTAGTCAATAGGATTAAATGCTGGAGAAAGGTCAAAGAAAGGCCCATTGAGTAGAGTGGTCAAGACATTGCTGGTAACTTTTAAAATCACAGTTCAATTTGAGTGGAGGGGTTGGAAATCAAATTACCAGGGGCTGGGAAGTGGGTAGGGGGATGACAACTAGGGAAAAAAAACACTGAATCTGGAAATTATAGGGAAGGATATGTCCTAGTTAGATGTTGGAGATGGAAGGTGGGATGCAGGGGACTGAAACTGAGGAGTAGGTGGGTAACTGAGGCAGTAGAAGAAGCAAGGGGAGACTTAGAAGTTAGTGGCAAAGTGCAAAAGGAATATAGGACAGTAGCATGAGGTGCTGGAAGGGGTCATGGAAATTTTTAACATTTTTTTTAGAACAAGAGGTATCTTAGCATGTTTGTGATAGAGGGAAAATATCCAGGAGAGGAAAAGATTGAATATGAAACAGGAAAAAAAGAATGATTGATGGAGTAGGACGCCCAAGGATAAGAGAGGGATGGCATAGTGACCCAAGGGGAAGAAGTAGCCTTGGTAAGGAAGAAGCTACTCATATTTGGAGCCTGGAGAGTAGGAGAGAAGGAAAGAAAGTGTCTTGGAAACAGAAAAGCTTTGGATTGTAGAGGATGTGAGATGAGGGAACTCTGATGTACAGCATCAATCTTCTTGGTAAAGCAGGAGACGAGGCCCTTTCCTGAGTAGAGGTTGAGTAGGAGAGTGTAATAATCAATCAGAGGTGCACCAGAAGATTGCTATTCAGCAACAAGGGCTCGGTGGATTTGAAAAAAAGAACACATTTGTTACAGATTTGGTTTGCCTTGTGTCAAGACTTCCCCTAGTTTGGGAGTGGGATCAGAGTATCCAAGACTGGGATAATCCAGTGTAATATGGGGGATTGGCAGGTCAATTAGGGAGACCATATGTGAGGTGGGGGCTCAATTTGCCTTACATCAGTGGCATCTTCTTTTTCCTCTGCACAAATCTGATTCAGTAAAGCACACCAACCCCAGACTTAGAGCCGACATTTAGAGACGTCTGGTAAACATGAGGAAGACTCGTAGTAGTGTCTCTGCCTGGCAGCATCTCTCCTCTGTGGGGGAAGACTCCCGGGATTTTGATCACCTCAATAAGGCAAGGCATGGGGACCTGGTTAACATCTATGGTGATCAGAGTCCTTCCAGGTTCCATCATATATAAAGGAGATTCATTAGGCAAATAGAGAAGGAAATGGCAGGAGATGCTAGGAGAGGGAAACCATGTAAAGCTATGTATGGTATAGCCATCTCTCCCAATAACTTCCTGTGTGACCTTGAACAAATCACTTTAACTCTCTGTGCCTTGGTTCCCTCTCCTGAAAAATCCTCAGGTCCCTCACCTAGCCACCTCATGAAGCCTAACAAATATAACTGATTGCAAGCCACCTTGCACCTCTGAAGAGCTGCTACTGTGTCTAATCACAACAATAGCCCAGGCAGGCAGGCCTCAGAATAATAGGCTGATTTGGATGAACTGCCAGATGCATGCATTCCCACCTTGCCTGGCTGAAAAAATGTCCAGTGTGACAAAGAAGCAAATAAATAAATACATTCCAGGCGGGTGAAATAAAGCTTTCACATAAATCAGCCTGAATTGTCAAGTTCCATCAATTTTCCATCTAAATTACATAAATATCCTTCTTACAGGGAAGGCAAATCCTCTTAGACCCAAGTGATGAAACATCAGTCGCTAGGTTATCTTGTTTTTGCAAGTATTGATGAAAGGATTTATGGCTTTTTTTTCCAATGGACTCTCCTAACTGCTGATTTTGTAAGCTCCAAGTGAATTATCTTCTTATTCATTAATGGCTCATATACTTTGCTGGAATGACTAGTTTACCATGGGCTGATGTGGGGCTCAAACAAGAATGGAAACCAGAGTATTTAGTACCCAATTATATCCTGCACTGCCACCCATACAAGTGAGCCATAAACTAGGATTTCTGAAATAGTCAATCAATAAAGATTTATTAAGTGTACGGTATATGGAGAGCACTGGGCCAGGTGATCAGGGGTGGAAGGGTAATACCAAAGAAATGTAAAAACATAGTCCCTGCTCTCAAAGAGCTTGCTGTCTTTGTTGGAGAAATAAGACACATGGACAAGAAGAGATAACATAAAATTCAAGGTAATATATGATAAATGCCAATGAGTAACAGAGAGTAAGAGTTATAGCGACTCAGAGAAGAGAAAAGTGACTGTGAGCTGGAGTGGCCAGGAGGCTAGTTGGTGCAATGGATAGAATGTTGGACCTGGAGCCAGAAAGACCTGAGTTCATATCTGGTCTGAGACATTTGTTAACCTTGTGACTTTGGGCAAGTCACTTAACTTGTCAGCCTCAGTTTCTTCAGCTATAAAATGGGGATGATATTAACACCTGCCTCCCAGCGTTGTTGTGAGGGCCTAATAAAATAATATTTGTAAAGCACTTAGCACAATGCCTGGCACATAGTAGACACCATATAAACTTTAGCTATTATTAAATAATGAGGAAATGAGACTTGAGCCCGTAGGATCATAGACATAGAATTTCAAGAGACCTTTGAGGTCATCAAATTGAACCCCCTCATTTTACAGATAAAGACATTGAGTTAAGAGGGCTTAAGTGCCCTGCTTAGAACTACAGGGTCAGTACATGGAAGAGGCAGGACTTGAACCCAGACATTTTCCCGACTCCATGTTCAGTTTCTACTTTGTTGTACCATCCTGCCTCTTTAATGGATGTGGGATCTCATCAATGTGGATAACCCAGGAAATGGAATAGAACCATCCTATCTATACCTTCTAACTCTTGCCTATGTCCTCCTGGGAATCACCCCTCCCAAGAGGTCCCCTTGACATTGTGTAGTTAACAATGGAGCACACAGACTGTCCTCCTTCTTATTCCATTATTGGTCTCCCTACTATTTTGGTTATATATTTCTTTGATACAACACGCTATGTCATTTTTCCTGTGTGTTCCTTTGTTGGCAATACAGTACAGACTGCTCACGTTTACCAAGTACTTCTCATTGCTCTTTCACCAACCCGTAATTTTGATTCTGCAGAGAGTATGATGGTTCATGTTTCACGATCACATAGCACCATCAATATATTGGTGTTTTAGAGATGAAGTTTTATTCCAGGGAGGAGTGTGGAATCATAGAAATACAATAATTTCTCAAACTTAATCCAGACAAATCTTTTCTTTCAATTCAGACCCCAATCTATTGTCTATCTGCAGTATTTTCACAAAAATATACATACTCGAAATTTATGTACCAATAGACCAGTTTTATAGATCGACCACCCAACTGCATATCACAATTTGAATAGGAGACATTCTACATTTACTTTTTTTTTCATGGTTAATTAGACTGAAAACTTTTGATTGATTACAGATCACATTTTCAAAGTTCTGCAATATCTGGAGCTTGATGTAATCAATATGACGTGGGATATATAGCATCTATTCCTCACCAAACAACCACTTCTGCTTTGACTATGCTGGGTGTCTCCCATGACAATGGAAAACATCCTTATTGAGAGAACAATACCCTGTTATACACCCTACTAGATGTTAACAGTGAGAATATTATTATTGCTTTTTTCAATCAATCTCATAGGATTGTGACATATTCACGAGAGGCACCTTGTTGGAACAGACCATTTAAGAAAAGCATTTTGCTTGCCTGAATCAAATGTTTTTAAAAAAAGTGAATAACAAACAAAAAGCTCAGTGAGATTTTGTATTCTATGCACTTTTCAATCAATGGTGTGATTGTAAACTGTAGCGTGCTATAGAATATCATTTGTGAAAGCTTGCCTGCTTCTACTCATATTTTTTTTATCAAGGGTGTCTCCAATACATGCAAATTATTCTCATAAAGATTTTGTCGAGATGAGAAAGTAGATATACTAGTCAGTATTCATTTATATCTTCTTGATTAATTTTTTGTGGTGTGCGTGTGTGTGTGTGTGTGTGCGCGTGTCAGGGATAACATCTGAGATTATTCTCCAGCCATTTGGTATCTTCCTCTTTTTCAGATACCTTAAGAATTGACCAGCTAAAACACCTTCACAACTGTATCACTTTCATTTTGGAGTTTGGCCTGATCCAGCTATTCTTCGACTTTTATTTATATTTTTTCTTTTCTGTGCTATCACACAGCATGTCAGGGATTATATACTTTGGTTGGGAGGCAAGAAGAGTCCCCTGGGTTGTAAGAAGGTATGGTATAATGACATCTACCCTGCTAGAATGTAAGCCCCCTTGAGGGCAGGGGCTGCTCATGTGTATTTTTGAATCACCAGCACCAATACAGGTATTTAATGAATGCTTGTCAACTGCTTGATTGAAATCCATATGTGATGGTTCCATTGTCACTGATAGAGAAAAGGATTTGTTGTAGAAATCTTGACAGAACTTCACAAATTTTCATTTTTTTTCCTTTTAGTTTTATCTTTAAATGCCCGTGAATATGGTTTAATTGGGTCTCATACTAAGATTTCTCTATAAGCTTTTTCCTGGCAGGTGATAAATAAGAATTTTGGCCTAGCCTAGTTAGAATTTGTGCTTGGCTAGAAGGTGGGATCAGTGGAGGTACAGAAAACAGATTTAAAGTTGGAAGGAACCCTACAGGCTAGCAAATCCAACCCCCGCACTGTACAGATGAGAAAATTGAGGCTGGAGAAGTGCTGGGATTTGACTGGGATCACACAGTAGGAAGTTCCTGAGGCAGGATTGGAATTCGTACCTCTTTCCTGTACCACAGAACTATACACATCAAAGTTATCCATCTAATCCCTGAATGAGGCAGCTTTTCTCTGCTCTTTTTGCTCTGCCTGTCTCAGAGGTTCATAGTATCGATTACAAGGAGGATCCAGAAAAGGAGATATGAATGGTTTGAGGCGCATCTGGATCCCAATTCTGGAATTAAGACTGAGAGTATTACCAGCAGCATTGATGGTCTGACATGTATTTGCTTCTAAAACAAATGCAAATCATTATATAGTACTTTACCATATTCCAAGAATTCTTCTTTGGCCTGAGATCAGCCCATTTTGGGGAACATACCAAAGCAAGCTCTTATCAGTGAGTTTGCCATCGCCAGGAGCAAAAACAAATAGTCCTTGAAGATTCTAATTCTTCACCCAAAAAGTGCAAATGGAACTGCCCAATGCCAATTGGAATTGTTGCCTCAGAGAATCTAGTCATGCATTGTAGATGTGATTATACATGTTGGTGCAAGATGAGAAAACTGAAGGGGCACTCTTGAGTTCCTCTGCAAGTAGCCATTTCACCTTCTCCTGACTGGCACAAAATAACCCACACCCTTGAAAAGTTCCATATTTGGGGAACCACCAGAGGGAGAGATAATCTTTAATTCAATTCATATTTATTGAGTACCTAATGTGTGCTAAGTGCTGAGGGGGTTACAAAGAAATAGCTATATCTATACACACACAAATATACACACAAATGTGTATATATGTATATGTATATCCATACACACACACATATACATAGACACAGTGTCCCAAAAGTCTTAGTACAGTTTTGAGCAATTAAAGCTTAAAACTACAGTAGAACTTTTGGGACATCAAAAATATTTGTGTGTGTATATTTCTATAGATGCATACACATATATTTATTTTATTTTATTTTTTTACAAAGAGAGAGAATGAAGATAAATAAGAATAGTAATGAAGCGTTACATTTAAAAGAGGAAGCCTTGTACATAGAGAGAATTTACCTCAGGTCCAGGAAGATCTGGGTTCAAGTCCTACCTCTGATGCCTACTGGCTGATGGATCCTGGACAAATCCCCGAACTTCTCAGTATTCTAGGCAATCCTCTGGAAATTCCTCCCCCAAAAGCAACTTTACCAATGATATTGTGGGTCTAATTCCTAGCTCTTGCCCCTATGAGGTCCTAAGGGGTATGGCTCATGTCTGCCTACATGGGTTAGAATAGGAATGACTTGCTACCCAGAGGAGGCAGCATTTGAGCTGGGCCTTCCACAGAAGGATAGCTGCACCTGGTGCTGCCTCCACTTCCATAGGTCCCTGATTACTGCTGCTTTCCACGGACAGTCAGCACTATCTGAGTTCAGAGAAAGAGAAGATCAGGGTAGACAACAACAGATGAACCTTAAATTGAACCTTTGAAAATGAGTGGGATTGAAATAGGTGGAGGTAAAGGTAGATGGCACTGCGAATCAGGGTAAGAGCATGAATAATAAGCATTGAGCGCTGGAGAGGTAGGACAGTGTAGTGGAAACGATATTAGACTCTGATTCAGAGGACTTGGCCTGGAATTCCAGCATTTACCTAGATAAAGTATGAGATAAAGCAAGTCATAGGCTTTGTAACCTTTAGTTTTCTCATCTGCAAAGTGGAGATAATAATATATCCACTAATTACTTACAAAAGGTTATTGGCAGGAAAACACTTTGTAAACATTCAAATGCTGTAAGGAGTTATTGTTGTTATTAGTAGAAGTATTAATGTTAAACAATAGATGGACAGAGAGAAGCCATGTTATGGAGGCCTTTGAGAGTTAGTTAGCCATGGTATGGTAGGGGTGTGAGTAGAGATGACTCAATTCAGGCTTGCTCTCTGATTAATGAGCACATCTTCAAAACATGCTTGCAAGCATTCTGGACTTGAATGCTGTATCTGCAGTGGCAAATGCTCTCTTTGAATAACCCAAAAGAAAAAAAGTCTATTTCTTTTGTCCTTTTTTTTTGCAGGTGGGGGGGTGGAGGGGAGAGAACAAAGGAAATACATTTCTTATTTCATATATTTTTATTTTAATCAATATTTTATTAAGTATACTTTTTCACTTAAAGATATGAATATCCATTCTACAGCATGCTCTTCCCAGAAGCCTCTTCAGTCTGTTTTAATGCATTACACCCATCTAATCTGATTATTCTATGCAGGTATGAGTAACTCAGAACTAGAAAATGAACTAATACTGACAAACATAATTGATTCCACTTGGCTTCATTAGAGATTAGACTTTGCCATTTCCCCTACGTGGAGTGGCAACAGCCGAATCAAATAAATACCATCACTTATTGGACATTGTTTTCTCCATTCCTGGGAAAGAACTGTAGTGATTTATTCAGCTGGTATATTTAGTTTGCAGGAACATATCATGAGAGGTATTCATTAATCCATTTGGGGAAGATGGCATACTCTCCCTATGCAAGTGGCAGCACATATTTTTTAAACACTAAGCTCCACATGAAAACAGAACACAAATCCCCATTTCTGCCCCCACTGTGCTGAGAAATCTGTGGGTGACAGAACATAGTCAAAAAGCACATTTTCAGCCTGCATGAAAACAAATGTTATGATGCAAGATGGAGAAAAGGAAACACACACACACACTCACACACACATATACAAAGATGTACAAAATGTCAGTTTGATGGACTTGATGCATTACTTCTTAATTACCAAATAAGATTTAAGCAATATTCATGTGAAGGAAAATGGCTCCTTAATAACCTGCAAGGAGGCCACTCAAAGGAAGTACAGCCGGCAATCCCACAAGAACCCATTGAATTTGCAGAAAATTCACTTTTGGTAAAGAGTAAGAGAAATCAAATGGAATGTAACCATTTAACCTTTGGGAGTCCTGTGAACCTTCCAAAATCTCAAACTTGCCTGAGTTGAATGTTTTCATTGTCTTCCAACTGAAACTCCCCCCCGCCCCCCATATAAGCTCCCTGAGATAAGGATTTGCTTAATTTTCGTATCTCTAGAACTTCACAGAATGCTTGGTACATAATGTTGTTTGTTCTGTTATTTTCCAGTCATGTCATACTCTTTGTGACCCCATTTGGGGTTTTCTTGGCAAAGATATGAGTCATTTGCCATTCCTTCTCCAGTTCATTTTACAGATGAGGAATTGAGGTAAACAGGACTGAGAGATCTGTCCAGGGTCACAGAGCTAGTAAATGTCTGAGGTCAGATTTGAACTCATGAAGATGAGTCTTCCTCACTTCAGGATCAGCACTCATCACCAGCTGATCCTAGCACATAACAGGTACTTAAAAAAACGCCTGTTGATTAACTATGTATATCTGGTGCCTATCATAGCACCTTGTATTGAATAGGGTTAAAAACAATTGTTGGATTGGATTAGATTAACTAAGGTCTTCACAGTAGGGAAAAAACAAACAAACCGTGGTAGCTTTGTTTTTGAGTGTTCATTGATATTACATATAGAGGCACTGCAGAATTATGCCCATGTTTAGAGATGACCTGTGAGTAATGAAGAGGATAGTTCAAGTATTTCCTCTGCTGCCTACTGGATACATGACCTTGGGCAAGTGATTTAAAGTCTCAAGGCTCAAAGCAACTCTCTGCACATCAGGTGCACATTCACATTGGCTAAGATAAGTTTCCCACCCGGTACTTTCCTGCACCAATGAATTCATGTCTAGTAAGAAAAAAATCAGGAGCGGCTAGATGGCACAGTGAGTAGAGCACCGGCCCTGGAGTCAGGAGGACCTGAGTTCAAATCCAGCTTTAGACCCAACACAAAAACTAGCCTTGTGACCTCGGGCAAGTCACAACCCCAATTGCCCTATCTTCCCCCTCCAAAATAAAAAAGAAAAAGAAAAAAATCAGACATTCACAGACTGGTTTTTTTTTTTAGGCAGTTATAAAAAATCAACAAGAAAATGGTCATCATCATCTCTACTATTATTTTTTTTTTCCAAAGGAAACATGATGACAGCCAATGATATCTCTTGGTACAGACATAGGCAAGAACCATAGATGTTGCTCTACTATTAGTGCATTTTAAATAAAATAAATAAATTTAAATTTTAAAATAAAATAAATGTCTTGCCATGAGGGAAAAAAATCCCTAGAAAGAAGGCACTAGAATGGTGAATGATTTTTTACTGGGTAGAAATGTTAAATGTCACACTTCAGGAAGTGGGCTGCTTGGTGTGTTCTACTTTGGAGATCACTTAGAACCACTATTGTCCTTTAACTCATTTCACTGTTTCTTAAGTTAACATCATGGTTGGGAATGTCTTTATGATAAAATAAATGTCATTCAGTCAATAAATCCTTGTTAAGCACCTACTATGTACTGGGAACTAGGCTAAGCACTGGAGATACAAAAAGAGGCAAATGACAACCCCTGCCCTCAGGGAGCTGATAACCAAATGTGTAGTAACCTCCCATTTTGTGAACATCCCCCATCTCTCCCCATCATAGAGAGCTTCCTAATAAACCTGCCGAAACCCAACAAAGCTGGCCAAACCTGCCAAGTAAACCTGCCCAAACCTGCTACCTGAAGCCCACAGTGCCCCCTTCTGTTCAGTTCTTGAAATAGATTTGGGAACTTTCCAGTTGGGCAACAAACTGACTGCTGGGCAACAATTGTTATGGCATAGCAACTGACTGAATTGTAGTTTATTTTTGTCTATATAAACCCCGAGATGTATATGCTCGGGACTGCCTGATTTGGGTGCATGACCCCCGGCAGTCCCCAGGCTAATTCTGCTCCACAATTAAACTTCATTTAAAATGATTAATGGTCTCACTCCCTGTCATTCCATTACAACAAATGGGGGAGTTACCAAGCAAACACATATGTACAAACAAGCTATATACAAGATGAATAGTAAATAGTAAAGAGAGAAAAGGAGAAAGGAAATAAGAGGCTGGGAAAGGTTTCCTGTAGAAGAGAGGATGTAAGTTGGGACTTAAAGGAAGCTAGGAGGAGGAATTGAGGAGAGACAACAATCCCAGGCATGGGAGACAGCCAGAGAAAATGCCCTGACTGGAGAAATGGGGTGTCTTGTTTGTGGAGCAGTAAGGAGGCCAGTATCACTGGATCAAAGGCTTTGTAGAAGGTAGAAGAATGGAAAGGTAGGAGGGGACTAAGTTATGAAGGGTTTTGAAAGCCAAACAGAGGATTTTGTATTTACTCGTGGAGGCAAAAGGGAACCATTGGAATTTATTGAAAAGGATCCTTACCCTGATATAGCCAGACCCAGTCTTGAGGAAAATCACTTTAGTGGAGGATAGATTGGAGTGGGGAAAGACGAGGCAAGCAAACCCAACAGCAAGTTATAGTAACAGTCTAGGAGTGAGGTGATGAAGGTCTGCATGAGTGTTAGCAATGTTAGAGGGGAAGAATAAAGGCATATTCAAGAGTAGTTGCAATGGTGAAATCAATAGGCCTTGGCAAGAGATTGGGTTCAGGGTAGGAGGTGAGAGACAGGGATGAAAGGAGTTGGGGATGACTCCTAGGTTTCAAGCCTGGGGGACTGAGTAGATGGTGCTGCATGAGAAGAAGGCTTAGGGGGAAAGATAATCAGTTCCATTTTGGACACAGACATGTTAAGGGTTTAAGACTGATATCAACAATAATAATATAGCCTTCATTTATGGAGCCATCTAAGGTCTGCAAAGGGTTTTACCTATGTGATCTCAATTGATCTTCACAACAGTTACTCAAACTATTATGCTAGTTGACTGACTGACTGATCAACAACAACCCTGTGAAAGGAAATGATCTTGTTTAAATGAGAATCTGAACTACAGAGGGTATGGGACATTGCCAGGTTGATGCAGCTAGTCCGTGACTAAGTTGGAATCTGAACCCAACTTTTACCAACTCTAAGTCCAACACTCTACTCTGCCAGGCTACCTTTTTTTTGTGGGGGGAAGCAAGGCAATTGGGTTAAATGACTTGCCTAAGGTCACACAGCTAGTGTTTCAAGTGCCTGAGGCCACATTTGAACTCAGGTCCTCCTGACTCCAGGGTTGGTGCTCTATTCACTGGGCCACCTAGCTGCCCCTTGCCAGGCTACTTCTAATTACCATTCTGTTTCATTTCCTTAAAAAAAAACCTACAGCCTCTCAGAAGAGTTTAAGAAATATACTTTTACCAGCAAACACATTTTCATGGAACCCTTTTCACTTATCAGGCTGCTAGTAGGTGGTACTAAATCTCAACAACAAAGTGCTCTTAGCTTATTTCATATTTACCCCCTATCTATAGTATTTCCTATTAAAAAAATAAATGCCTACTATGTGTAAGACGCTGAGCTGCTTGATTTTCCCCTCTAGCCTGAGCCTGTGGCACAGAGCTCATTTCCATGGCTGAAGATGAAAACCCTCATTTTCTCTCTTCATTTCTTCTTGAATTAGCTGTGTTGTTAGTGGTCTTTACAATCTTTCGTAACTATGATGTTCACCCTTTTAATTGTTCACAGACTTCTAACATGCGGGGGCCAGAGCAGATCTCAGCAATAATCTAGGCCAACTCTTCATTTTATAGATTAAGAAACTGAAGGGCAGAGAGATTTAAGGAATTGCCCAAAGTTACCCAACTAGTTAGTAACGAACCAGAACTAATCAATGGGAAGAGTCCCATTATATGCCCTATCACCATCAGCCCCCTTCAACTGGTTTCTCTCTAACAAGGGGGTAGGGATCAAAGATAATGGCAGCCCCTAAGGTGTGGTCTCACCAGAGAAATAATGGAGAATACAAAGATTGCTCTCCTGCAGGATTTAATTTCAAACTGAATATGTTTGCTGCTTAGGCCCTGTTCCCTTTTATTCCTGAAAATGTGTATAAAGCCAGCTAAAGTACACTACCAGGGCTTACTTACTGACACATTTTCCACCAAATCATTTCATTCCCGCAACCCCAAATTCCAATAAAACAGAAGAACCATCTTTCCCTCTCCCATTATTGTTCTCTCCCTTTCACCTCCTACTGCCTTTTATACCATGAACTTGAAAGAACTTTTTTTTTTTATATCTCGTTGTTTCATTAAGACCGAAAGAAATATATATCAGCAATTCAGGGTTTAAAGAAAACGAAAAGGATGTCAGCTTATCAAGAATGAAAGGTGGTTTATTCTCCAACATCCTAGTTAAAAGTTCAAAGCACATTTTTCTTATAAATTAGGCAGGAGTAAAATTCAGGGAGACAGGAAAGGAAGAAATAAGATTTTTAAACATGCAAGGAATTTAAATGGGCAACTGGGAGGAAAATTAGATGCATGGAACATATATCAGACATGAAGTCCCTGGCATTTAACATGCATTTAAAATTTTTTTTGGTCACCAGTTTAGTGGTTCCTTACATCCTTGTTTACTGGAAAAGAGAGAAGTATGGAAAAATAGATCCACTGTGACTGAGTTAACAGTGCAGTAAAATGTAACTCTCTATCAATTAGCTTAACAACGTATCTATAACAAATCATATTTTGCAATATGGGATGAAAGAAATTCAACAATGGAGGAAAGCACCATGCTAGGAGGTGGCCCAAAGCAGTTCTACCCATGGAGTAATCACAGGGACATTGAAATAGCTTGATTTTACTCAAAAGGGCATGAAGAACCCACATGTGTATGTGCAATTCTGCATTAGTTGTATCATTACATAAATGACACTGTGGCTTTTCTAGAAAAATATGAATATCATGTGGACTCTGAAACAATACACTCACACAGGCCTAATTAAACTCTTTTCTCTCTTTGGCCTATTCTAGCCACATGCATTTATATCTGGGTGTATGTAATCGAGTCTGAAGGCAAAGCCCATTTGTTTTTTTAATCAGTTATGGAGTCAGACTGCACAGAAAAGACTCACTTTGCTTCCCTCATGAGGATCAATAGGAAAGGTTTATAAATGCCTGAAAAAATCCTTCTATATATTATAATTGCATTATACATATTTGAATATATGTTCATATAGATAACTATAGATAGATGTATATATGTATGTACACATATGTGTATAGATACACAAAACATACAATATACATACATATATGTATATATGTGTGCATCTATGCATGTGTATGTATATATACATGCATCTATCTATATGAAATGTTGACTCATTGTTTCATCTGAACTTATCTACAGTACATCTTTGCTGCCAAGTAATGTGGAACCTTTCTGTAAGTGCCCTAAAAGAAAGGCTAAGCCTAAAACACCTTGCAATCTTAAGTGAATGATGCTAAGGTTGGCACTTAAATTCCACTTTTGGAAAGTGGATGTCTATCCCTTCACTCACACTGGGCTGATCCTTTGTTAGACTTCAAAACTGAGCATTGTCAAGCTCCAATTGCTTCCAAGCTGGGGGATTCTATGGGCTCTATCTCCTCGTGCTTTCAGGACAATTCTGGATGTCAGGGTACTACTCTGATCTCTCCTCTCCTTCCCTCCAACATTTTCTCACCTATTCCTTCATTGAAAACTCCCTTCTTTTCTTCCTAAACCTCTACAGACCTCTCCCAATCGACAGTCTTCTTCTTGCCCTCCATGTCTTTGGTCAGACTCCTGAAGGAGGAAGGGAAATACAACTCTTCTATTTGATCTCAATAATCTACATCCTTAACTGTTGATGGATTGCTTGGGCACTCACGTTATTGCACTTGGGCATTTAAATAGTGAAATAACTAGCAACTTCTGTTTATTTCCTGGTTGATTAGAAATCTGCCTTCTACCCAGAGAGTGTTTGCAGGGAATTCAGGTAGCTACCCGACAGGCAAGGTAATCTCCTTTCTCTGCAGCTGACAGCACACAGAGATGTTCAATGCAGAACTCAATGATGTACAGGGAATTTGTCAGCTATGAGATAACTGGACCTTTTCTTAACCCTCTCCTGATGGATTGTGGGAGGCAGAGAAAATAAGAATCTGCTTCCTGTCTGATAAGTCATTTCTGATCTCTACAAGGAGAACTAGGACTGTTAGAAAGGTGAAACTATTTATGGCCAGTTGGGGAGGAAATGATTATAACATGTATGAGGGAGCCAGAAAAATGTTTGTTCCAAGAAGATGGAAGAAAAGAGACACCAGCACTTCTTATGCCTAATCATTTTGGACCTGAGATATGGAGACACAGGAGGGCTCAGTTTTCTTTTTTGATCTCAACATAGTTGAGGCGCTAAGTACTAATGGGTGTGGGGAAAGAAAATGGGGGAAAAAATCTCACCAAAGTCTCCTGGTCATCCTCTCCTATCTTCTCTACTTTTCCTGCCTAAAGAGCTATATCTTCATACTATTATTAATACCATCTTACATGTAATTGGGAAATAAGATATACAGGCACTGAGGCATAGAGATCCACTGGAAAAGTCGAAAGGGGTATGGGAGAAAATATGGGAGAGAGCAGATTGGAGGAGAGGATATCCTGTGGGACTGCTATTTGGGGCTGTGGGTAGGGGAAAAACGGGGAGAAAATTTGTAACTCAAAATCTGGTGGAAACGAATGATGTAAATCAGAAGTTAATAAAGCATTAAAAAAAAGTCTATATCTTTGACCCCTCACTTCTGTACAAGCTCCAGATCTGCATTGCAAACTGCCTCTAAGACATATTCACTTGAATGTAAACTCCTTGAGGAGAGGGACTGGTCTTTCTTCTGTCTTTATATTCTCAGTACCTAGCAAAATTCCTGTAACATAATGTATGCTTCATAAATGCTTATTAAATGGATGGATGGATGTTCAACCAATAGCTCAAACTCAATTGGTCTAAAACTAAGTTTATTACTGTCTTTGTCCTTTCTCCTAAAACCAAACCAAACCAAACCTGTTATTTCTGACAATTATTTTTCTTAGTGAGAAGCCTTCAGATTTCCTTAACTTCCTTCAAGTCTCAGATAAAGTCCCATCTTCTACAAGAAGCCTTTGGTTCTTCATGCTAATACCTTTCCTCTAAGACTATCTGCAATTTATTATGTATATATTGAATCCCTGTGCCGAAGCCCATGGGTCTGGCACTCTGTTCTTATTGGTAGACATGTATACTGCATCTTACATGGAAAGTGGATTGGAGTTGGTGAGAAGTGAGAGAGCTCCAGCCTTCACCAGGCCTTTGGGGGGCTCCTCAAGCTTCCATACCCTTTGGGACTCATCAGGCTTCAAGTCTTCTTTGAGACCCTTCAAGCTTTGAGGCTCTTTGGCCACTTTCAGCTTCTAGCTACAAGAGGGAAGGTAGAAGAGACCAATCCTACTTCAGGTTGGTGAAGGAAAATACTCTGGAGAAACACAAAAGGAGCCAACAGTCTCTATCATGTTCCTATTTCCAGCTAGTGACAATAGAGACTTTAGGGAGTTTCCCCTTGTAAGAAATCAAGGTGAGCTTAGTCACCTTGATTCCAATGAGAGATCTTCCTTACTCCTTTACTCCTATTGTATGGTATATACTCTCTCATGCATACTGTCTCTGATTTCTGTTTAGCTACTGAATTGCATAAGTGGGTTTTCTTTGCTATTTGTGTTCACTGTGAAGCTGTTATTTGGTGGGAAATGAGTTAAGTATTGGATATAGAGCTTGGAGTCTCCATTCCTCTTAAAAATAACAAAGTAATCATAATTTAGATGGAACCCAATCATATCTCCTAGACTTACAATATTTAAGGGAGCAGATAGATATAGTTCCAGCCTGGTACCCCTTCTCTCTGAGGAGAGCAGAGTGACTCCACTTCCAACTTCCTCCTTTCCCACCTGGCAGGAATTAAAGTTTCCCTTGGAGAAGGCAAATGGGAGAGACTAGGCTAGAGATGTCTATTCTGCTTCCCTTTAAGCCTCCCAATGTCAGCCATCCCTATATATATATAGCCCATATAGGTCCCACTCTTGTTATACCTATCTACCTACCTATCTAAATATGTATATGTAACATATACATATGTGTATATCTCCTTGAAAGCAGGGACTGTTTCTGTTTTTCTTTGTATCCCTAGGACTTAATACTCTGCCTGGCTCATCACTGGCACTTAAAAATGCATATTGACCTTGATTTGACTTAGTATCACTCATTCATTCCCTCATGTTCAAAATCTTGGTGTGATCTTTGACTTTTCCCTTTCCTACAACACTAATATTTAATCATTTTTCAAGTCCCGTTAAGTCAACCTTCACGATATTTCTCTCATACATTCCTTCTCTGCCCCCACTGCCACTACTTAGCCAATAAGGTTTTTATTATTATTTGAACCCATATAGAAGAGCCAATGGGGTACCTTCTCCCCATTTTTCTATTCCCCTCTTTTCTGGCCTTGGGATTCCCAAACTCATTTGGAGCCAGACTAACCAAAGACCCATCCAAAACGACCTGCTACCACTTGGGCCACCCTCTCCCTTTGCCTTCCCTTTGCCTCACTGAAGTTGCCTCAGTGCTCCCATGGCTTAGGTAATATAGGACTCCAATGATACTCCTTCCACTGAGATAGAACACCACTAGGACTTTTGCCTTGTGTCTGGTAAGGTTATCCAGTTACTCCTATCTACCCTGCTTCTATGTCCACCAGTCCCACTGTCTGCCTCTATATCATCAGACCTACTAATGAAACCCAAGGGACCCCTGGGTTTTGTCATCTGCCTAGCTGAGGCACCCTTAAGACTTTGGGCCTCTCCATCATCCCGAAGCTCATTTTATTTAATGTACTTTATCCTCAAATTATTTTGTGAGCTCCTTCAGAGCAGGAACTGTCTCCTTTTTACTATTTGAATTCCTAGTTCTTAGCCCACAGTAAATGCTTTTTAAAATTAACTTCATTCAACTGCCTATACTATTAGAATAGCTTCTTAACAGATCTTCTTGCTTCACAGAATCTCAGGGAATGAAAAGACCTTAAGAAATTACATAATTATACTAACAGCTTATATTTATATAGACCTTTAATATAAAAAAACCACATCACACTCTTTATCTTATTTGATCTTTGCAATACCCTTTAAGGTAGGTAATCTGTATATTCTTATTCTCCCATTTGAGAGGTGAGGAGTAATCCGAAGCAGAAAGGTCAGATAACTCACGCAAGGACAATGGTCAAATTCAAACCCATGTCTCGTGTGATTCTAAGTCCAGTACTCTTTCTACACCAGGACACTGTCTCTTTCAATCCACTTTTTACACTAGAGTCTTCTCTACAACACAACCAACAAGCATTTGCCTGGTGACTTCTAATGAGGAGGAGTCCACTGCTTTCTGAGGCAATCCATTGCCCTTTGGGAGAGCTCTGATTGTTAGGATGTTTTCCCTGATCTCAAGCCTAAACATTTCTTTGCAGGATCTAGCCATTTGTTATTCTTAGCTCTGCCCTCTGGAACCAATAAGGACAAATCTAGTATTTCTTCCATACAACAGCCCTTCAAATACCTGAAAACGATCATATCTTCCCTAATTCTTTTTCTTTTCTCTAGGCTAAACCCTATCCCTAATTCCTTCAATTAATCTTTATATAGCCTGATTTTGAGGATCTTTGTCAGAGTATGAGTGTCCTCCTAAAATGTGGCCCTCAAAACGGAGCCCCGCACTCTAGATGTGATCTAATGAGGCCGGAGTACAGTGGGATGATCACTGCACTAACCCTGGGTGCTCTCTCTGTCTTAATTCAGCCAAAGATCAAATTAGCTTTTTTGTCTGCCAAATCTCATTATTGACTCGTATTTTGATTAGAGTCTGCTACAACCTCCAGCTCTTTTTCAGTCACAATGCTGTCTAGTCACATTTCTCCTCTCTTGTTCTTTGAAGTTGATTTTTTTATCCAATCTTACTAGTTTTGGCCGAATATTCTAGCCTGTTGAGATCTTTCTGGATTTTGACTCATCATCTAATACTTTAGGCTTTGTGTCATCTACAAATTTGATAAACATGCAATTTACGCCTTAATTCAAGTAACTGATTAAAATATCTAACAGCACAGAGCCAAACACAGGTGCCTAGGGTATTCCACTAGAGACTTCTTTCTAATATCTCATCAAATCATTAAAGACTACTCTTTGGGTCTGGCCAATAAATCAGTTCCAAATTAAGCCAACGCAAAGCCTGCAACTCTTTATCTTGCCCACAAGAATAATAGGAGATATAGTGTCAGAATCTTTCATGAAATCTAGTTAAAATCAATTTTTGAAATTTCTAAACCAACCGTTTCTTCTTGTGCATAGATCTTTGCATGGCACTCCTCTGCTTAAAATCCCTCCATGTCTCTTTAATGTGTTCCAAGTTGAGATTGGAACTTCTGAGTCAGTTATTTCAGGCCCAACACAAGCTGGCATCATTCTAGCTGACCAGTCTTATCTTGTCCTCCTCCCATACATTACTCAATCCACCAAACAAAATGACCTCCTTGCTGTCCTCTGAGCATACTCAGCAATTTCCTTCTTCTGGGCTTTTGCTCACGTTGCTCTTTAGAACAAAAAGTCTTTTTCTTCTTCTTCTTCTTGTTGAATTTCTACCAAAAATTTAAAACTCAAGTTAAATGTTGTCTTTCCTGATCCACAGAATGGGCAGTGATCTTTTTTTTCTCAGATCTTACTGTTAGATTCTTCTTAGGCACTCATTCCGCAGTGGTTTGTATCAGGTCCCCTCTCTTCTCCAAGAGACATTTCTATCTTAGACAACCTTTGTATCTCCCCCAATTCCTAGGACTGCCCTCTCTACGTAGGGACTGGAGACCAGGCCCGTGATTTAATTGATATAGGGAACTCCTGGAGAAATACACTTGCCCCATCAACACAGGTAGCACCTATTCTAATTCACAATCTTAAAGAGTCTTCTAGAGCAGTAGTGGCAAGCTCAAATAGAAACCAGGGCCACTAATCCATACATAAGCATCCCTGAAGGTGCATACTGACTTAGTTTTAAAGTGTAACATCATATGTTTTATTGTATTCTAACTTATTTTGCCGAATATTTCCCAATTGTATTTTAATCTGGTTTGGTCTGGTCCACACACTGCCAGCAGGCCTGTGTTTGACCCTTCTGACCAAGCACACTGACTTCTGAGGCAAGATTCAAGCCCAAGTTTTCCTGGAAACTCTCTCTCTAATACACCACACTGCCACTCACTCTTTGTATAGGAATTAATTAATAATTATTCAAATACAATGAACTTTTCAAAGTGATTTTGGTTCACTTTCTTAAAGACATTTTTTTTTCTTCCCCAAAAGGTAAGTTTTGTTACAGGAGCAATCCAATTGAGTGCGCCAAAAATCCAATTGTGCTCTGTTGGTTACTAGCTGCTACTGATGGGTTTTGCCTGGGCGGTGGGAATTCAGTTGTATGGTCCTTTTCTGTGTTCACCTCCTCCCTTGTTCCCTAAAACATGCACGGGAAACATATTGGTTTCCCTGAACCAAACTGAGTAACTCATGATTTTGACAAAATGAAGGATGGGAAATGATTCTCAAGCCCTTGTGAGAATGAAGGCATTTTGCTTCTTTCCCAATACAATGAGTTTTGGAATGGTAGACAGACTGAGAGTGTCATGGGATTGACAAAGGCACTCCTGGGAATGAAAGAAATAACACCAATTTTAATTTCATTGAAATGTGTAGATGCTATTATGAAGCAACAGCGCGTGGAACAAAAAAGCATCAGACACTGACTCAGGAAGCTTGGGTTTGAGTTCTTGCTTTACTTTCTAGCTATATGACTCTGGGCAAGTCCCTTAACCTTTCTGGGCCTCAGTTTCCTCATCTGTAAAATGAGAGGGTTGAACTAGATGATCTCTAGCAGGTCTAAATCTGTGATCCGATATTCAATGCCATCCATACAATCCAACCAAAGGGTAAAGAAAAGAATACCATGAAAATGGACTAGCCAGGCCCTGGTTCCTTATGAAGGCACAAATATCTGGTCTCATTTGATTTCTGAGCTCCCAGTGAGGAACTGCTTCTCTAACATAGATTGGCCTCTTCTCTGTAACTTAAAGTCTTCAAGGGTGAGTGTGTGTCAGAAACAAGACATAAATCCTAGTTCTTCTGATATAAGGCAGCTTGCTTTATACTGCAACTACATTGCTCCTTGTAGAGAGGAATATTATAAGTACTGACTATAACAGTAATCTAGGAGAAATTTACTGCTGTTTTCCCCTAAGGTCTAGGGTTTCGTGGCTACCAATTCCTTAACCATATGGTTTCCACATTAAGATTTCAGGTAGAGGTGGCTAAGTTGCACAATGAATAGTGCACTGGCCTTGGAGTCAGGAGTACCTGAGTTCAAAAATGCCCTCAGACACTTAACACTTATTAGCCATGAGACCTTGGGCAAGTCACTTAATCCCAATTGCCCTGCCTTCCCCCCTCCAAAAAAAAAAGCAAAAAAAAATTTCAGGTAATTTCTAAAAACAATCTTTAGAAGAGCCTATCTCGGTTACTATGCATTTGGGAGACAGTATTATAATGACTATAATTCTCTTATCTCTGGCGACTTGAACATAGCTTGGTACCTTGTGTAGAACAGGCACATGATAAATAATTTTTAGAAGAAATGTTAAAAGCTGCTCATTCTTTAATTCATATGTCCTTTCTCAAAAAAATACACCACATTTCAGCTTAGACCATTTGAGGCATGTTCATGTCTAATAAGGTTTGTATCCTATTTTGACAGAAAAGGAACTTCATGGCAATTCAGAGTTGAAATGTCATCAAATATCAACTAGTTGGATCTCTACAAGTACAGGAATCCTCTGCAATATTCTCCACCAGTGGTTAACCAGCTTTCCCTGGAAGATCTTCAGTGAAGGGATCTTCATTCCACCTGGAAAGAATCCTAATGGGTAAGATTTTCCTTACACTGAGAAACCTTCCTCTCCCCAACTTCTATCTATTGCTCCTAATTTTGGTCTTTGGGGTTAAGCTGAGGAAATTTAGTTCAGTTCCTCTGTGACAGTCCTTAAAATATTTGATGACAGGTATTGTACTACCCCCTTACATTTTTTTCCTCTCTATATTCCAGTTATCCATATGTGGCATGATGTCCTCTGCTATTCTGGATACATTTTCCTTTACTTTCTCTGGTTTATGAACATCTTCCTTAAAATGTTCCATGCAGAACTAAATAAAATCTCCTAGCTGTGGTCCGGTCAGGATAAAGTAAAATGGAATGCTAGACTCCTTTGTTCTGGACCCTGTGATTCTCAGTGATTATTATAGCTCTTGGGGATACCATAATATGTTATTTTTGGTTTGGTTGTTTTTTTTTTGGAGAGGAAAAGGCAAGGCAATTGGGGTTAAGTGACTTGCCCAAGGTCACACAGCTAGTAAGTGTGTCAAGTGCCTGAGGTCACATTTGAACTAGGTCCTCCTGATTCCAGGGCTGGTGCTCTATTTACTGTGCTGTCTAGCTGCCCCCTTAATATACTATTGATTCATATTTAACTTGTAGTCACCAGATATTTCCCTATAAACTGCTATCTTTCCATAGTTACATAATATTATACTTATAAAGTTTATGGTATAAGAATAAGTACATTGTACTGCATCTTCTTAGATCTGCCCCAATATCCCATTTAGTCAATGTCTTTGTGAACTTATCTTAAAGGACCTTTCTCATCTGTAAGTGCAGGTGGAATGTTACTTTGGACACAGTACTTCTGTAGCTCTGAATGTGACTTTAGCCAAAATTAAAGGGAAACCATGTATTTGGAAATGATGTATCTTTGCTTTAGACTATCTTTGGCAACTGGAAGCTAATTTCACAAGTTTATTGGTATCTTAGGAATTAAGTTCTAGCTCTAAATATATGCATTGCCTATATAATGCTATATACATGCAAAGAGATTTCTTCTTTTTCCAACTTCCTTATCCCCATTTCCTCCCAAAGCTATATTCTTCTCCCCCAACTCTATTACACATATGTACAACTAGGGGAATAAGGAAGATGCCACTTGCTCTGGTGCAGGGCTTCAGTTTAGGGTTCTGAGTCAGTTAAAGTCACTTGAAAACACCCTCCACAGAGGGCAACTCCCTGTCCTTCTCCTCTTTCTCCCTGTCCTCTCTTCTGTCTCCTTTCTCCTTCTTCTTTCTCTTTCCCCCTGAGGGAATTTGGCATTAAGGAAAGGAAAAAAGTTATGGAAATGAAAAGAATTCTATTTCCTTCCCATACTTTTAAGTGATACCTGTCACCCCTCCCCCCACCCTTCTCTCTCTCTCCCTCTCTTTCTCTCTCCCTCCCTCTCTCTCTCCCACTCTCACCCACACACACACACACACACACACACATACACACACAATTATTTAAGCTCACAATCTGGACGATGATCAGGATAGTAAAGGTTCTCAATATCATGATATAGAATCATGATGATTTTAGTAGTATCTACTATTATCTTGTTCTGTTTAGGAGAAAGGAGATGTTTATGGCTACTAATCTCTTGACCTCTGTGTCCTTGAGGATTATGAAGTTTTCTATGTCAGAATAAAAATCTGTATTAAAATGAGAAAATCTCAACAGTGACAAGTCAACAAAATGTTCTAGGAATATGAATACCTGAAACATGCTATTCCAGCCTATTCAATTAAATTAAGTTCAGCAAGTATCTATTAAGCACCTACTACATACCAGTCACTGTACTAAGATGATGAGAGAGAAGATTGCTACATTATGTAGTTTACTCATCTTCTCCCACCACCTGTTAACTATTCAGGAGGTGACAAACTATTGCTTGGCTATAGGTAAACACTCAACAATTATGTAAGGAAACACAATCCCTGCATAGTCTCTGAACAGTCAGGGCAGATCCATTGCTTAGTCCTATACTGTAAGGAAAGAACCCCGGTGAAACATTAACTGTGTAAAGTTTTGTGGTCAAAAGATTTTGAATGAAATGAGCTCTCAAGTCTCCACCCAGCCTATTTACTGGTTCTTTTTGCTGGCTGCATTATTTGAGGCTCGGTCTCAGTCTCCTTTGTTGGATCACTGGTCATATATCTTGCTCTGTGTAGTTATACACCATGTCTCTGTCCTAGGCTCACTTCTCTTTTCTCTGCACTATCTTTTGGTTATCTCATTAACTTTCACAGATTTAATAACCATAAATAACCACCTCCGTTCAGATGACTCCCAGGTCGATTTATCTAGCCCCGTCCTCTCTCTTAAACTCCATTACTACACAACGATCTGCCTACTGGACATTTCCTACAAGTAGTTACCTTAAACCCAACAATTCCAAAATCGAATTCATGACTTTTGCCCCTAAATCCTCCTCTCTTGCTGATTTCCTGCTGTCTGTTCAGGGCACACCACTTTCTAGTCACCCAGCTTCTTTTAGCTATCTCTCACCTTTTGTATCCAATCAGCTCTCATCTTATTAATTCTAGTAATATAATTAATTCCAAAATTAATCTAATTAATTTCCAAACAATTCACATATACGTTTTTTTCTTCCAATTTATTCAACTACCACGTCTCTCCTGGAGTATTTGTAATAGCCTCCTAATTGCCTCTATTTTTTTCTTCTTCCCATTCCAGCCTCCATACAGCTGCTAAATTAATATTCCCAAAGTGGAAGTCCAACTACATAATTCCCCTGCTCAAGAAACTTCAGTGAGTCTCTCTTGCCTCTTGAATAAAACCTCAACTCCTCTGACATTTAGACTTTACAATATGGCTCCACCCTCCCTTTTGAAGCTTATTGCACACTAGACTCCTTCATAAATCTTATATTTTAGCTAAATTGGCCTATTTGCTGTTCCTGGCATGTGCCATCCTCCCCACACATCTCAATAACTTTGTCCAACTTGTTTCCTCTGCCTGCATTCTCTTCCTCTTCACCTCTACCTCCCAGAATCCTTAGATTCCACCAAGGTTTGCCTCAGATGCCACTTCCCACTTGAAGTCCACCTTGATTTCTATTTGTTAGTGTCTTCAATCAGGAAATTACTTTGTATTAACTTTGCATTTTGTATGTACTTGTTGGTGTAATGCTGTTTCTCCTAAAGTGACTGTAAGTTCTTTGAAGGCGAAGATTGTTTCACTTTCCTCTTTGTATCTCTGGGATCTGGCTGAGTATTCTGGCGCACAGCAGGAATTTTCTACAGCTTACTGAATGGATGAAGTAATTCCATTTGCTGCACTCGTCTTTACACAGCCTATGCTGTGCTTTTCCTGTGAGAGACACTAATGGCTTCCATCTTTCCTCTAGATGTCTCTGGGAAGTGAATAGTCCCAGGGCAAGGGGACACTCCTTTTTAAAAGGGATTGTAAAGCTTAGAGAGATTATGTACCTTGAACCAAGGACACATAGTCATACAGGAACAGTCATGAACCAAAGAAGGAATTTTAGATCCTTTTTAATGAAAGAAAACTCTTTTGACTCTCTTTATGCAAATAATATTAATGATTTGGAGTCTGAAATAGTTTAAGGCTTTTTTTACCTTTAATCATGCAAAGGGAAGGGTTCCTAGGTGAGGCTAGGGGACCTGTGTAAGGACCACAAATGTTATATTCTGAAACCAGACTGAGGAGTTGAACAGCAACAAAAAAGGCAGTTCATTTCATGGCACTTTAGCTGTCATTATAACGATGTCATCCCACTCTAACTAGGGATCTGGCCAATTTCCATCTAATTTGTAGCAGAGGAGGCCTGTAATATCATCTATTTGACCTACAAAAGGAAAAACACCTTAGTTCGGGTAAAAAGAGACCGAGTTCATAGAAAAGGAGAACAAGGCCTCTATTGTCATACACATTTTTTTTTCCTCCTGAAATTCTCATTTTGGAAGCAGATACTTTGAAAACTGAGGTCTCAAATAAGAAAGATATCACCTAAAATATATCAAAATCTCAGTCCTTTGCTCTTAAGCCAATTAGGGCCTGATGAACAAATAGGGCTAAGGCTAGAAATGGGTCTGGGGCCAGAATAGAAGAAAGGCTAGAATTCAAGTCATTAAATCTGAGGCTAACTCAAGCACATCCCTTACAGACACAAGGCAAAGTCTCAGCCTTTGTCAGTTCTGCAACCTAGGAATGACCAAACAAAACCAGAAAACACATGATGAAACATTTTTTTCCTCTTGGTAGAGAAATGAGGGACTATGGTGTGGACGGTTATTGGATGGAATAGCTTTGTTGATTGGTTTTGAGGAACAGTTTAATTTTCTTACAACAAAGAGGTCAGTCAGGGCAGGGTCCAAAATCAGTAAATAATTAGGTTGTAAAAAACAAAAGACATTAATATTTTTTTTCAAAAGAGAGAAAATATGTAGCCTTGATTATATCTAAACAATCATGTTATCAGACTAACCCTTTAGTACGTTGACCACTGGCTCTGATGTGGGTACAAAATGTATACGACAAGCCAGGATTCCCCTAGGAAAATTGCCATTGGCTTCCCAGCAGATCAGCACCCAAGAAAAACACAGAAACTGCATGGAAAGGAAGACGCCACATCACTACAGCTCCTGCCTATTTGTCAGAAGCTAGTTGGAACAATTTCTCACAGTGTGTTGTCAGTGCTGTTATATGCTATGCAAACTAATTTGTGTAATATTGTTAGTACTAGCTAGCAGCATATTGCAATGGGTTTTCATCAGCCTTACATTCATAGACAATATTAACCTCTCTATACAGTAGCTCTATGTGCAGGTGGAAACATCAGCGCAAATGTTAAAGAACCAATTTTACTTTACATTTCTCTTTACTCCTGCATTTGCACTTTAAAGTTTCTACTCAGCTCTGGTATTTTCATCAGGAACGGCTGGAAATTCTCTGTTTCATTAATGGTCCATTTCCCTTCATAAGAGTATACCCACTTTTTCTGGATAATCTATTCTTGGTTACAAGTTTAAGTTTATATATATATTTTTGCCCTTTGAAATATTGTATTCTACATTTTTTCTTCTTTATGGAAATATCATGTGATCCTAACTGTGGCCTCTCACTACCTGAACCCTATTTCTCATAATATATTTTTCCCCCTCTCACCTGGATAATCAGAATTTTTGCTACACTTTATTTTGTTTTTGGATTTAGGAGGTAACCAATGGATTCTTTCTATGTTCATTTTGCCTTCTTGTTCTAACTGACCTCAGAAGTTTTAAATTAGGATTTTTCTAGATCCAGTACTCAATACTTCATCATCATCATCTTCTTCTTCTTCATCATCTTCTTCTGCTGCTGCTGCTTCCTCTTCCTCTTTCTTTTTTCTCTTCCTCCACCTTCTTCTTCTTGGCAACAGGAGCATGGGGGGTGGAAAGTGGTATTGTGGCTTTCAGGAAGCCCAGTGATTCTTAACTTATTTTTCTTTCCCTTTTGACCTATGTATCAGGTCAGTTGTTTCTAGAAATGAGACACCTTGCATTTTCTCCTATTTGTTTCAAGTCTTTTGATTTTGTTCTTAATATACTTTTTGATTCATGGAGTCCTATTTCAATTTTCAGAGAATCTATTACTTGAGTGAGGTTTTTTATATCTTTTTCTAAGCTGCTTATTCTTTAAAAAAAATTTCCTCCAGATCTTTATAATTTCATTTTACTTCTCTCATCAAGGATTCTGATGTACGTGTGTGTTATGGATGTGCATGTGTTTATGTATGTCCATATGTATATACACTCTTGCTTTCTTTATTATAGGAGTTCTAGTTGACTTTGTGGACAAAATGTGTTTTGTCTGACTTGTAGATGCTATGGAGCTATTTTCTTTTTTCTGGTTTAGTGTCTAGAGTTTACCTGACTCTCTAATCACTTTTTATTTTCAGTGTCTTGTTTTGTCGTTGTTGTTGACTTGTTCCTTCTGCCTTTCTTCCTGAATTGGGACGTTTGTATTAGTGTACTTGTAGAGGGAATATTGGGGCCCTATTTGGTACTGATATTAATGATTGGGGGTCCTGCTGTTGCTTTATCCACATATCAAAGATTGTGTCCTTCCAGGTTCTTAGTGGCATCTCAAGTCAAGTACATGCAGACTTTCAGGGTATGCTAACTGGTCTGATCTATGGTGTAGTACGATTGCTTCAAGGAAGAAACCATTTGCCAGTGTTAAAACATGATCCTAACTTGAAGGTTCTACAGGTTGTGTTGGTCAAGGTATTGTAAGAAATAAAAAAAAAATAATTGAAATAAGCTTCAAATAATCACCGAAAAAATCTTTGGTGCTCTTTGACTGATGCTTTCAATGAACTTGGTTCCCACTGCTCCATATTCAGGTGTTTGTCTAGCCATGGCTAGCTGTCAGCCAGAATCATGCAATCTCAGAATTAAGTTATATCAGAATACCCAGTCAAAACTTTCCCTAAAGATAAATTTCCTTTACAAATCCTGTACCTCCCAACATGGAATAGTAGAATGAGCATGAGACAAAAGACCTGGATTCAAATCCTGAATCTACCACTTACTACCTGTGTCACCTTTGCCAAGTCACTTGAACTCTTTTCCTCATGTGCAAAATGAAGGACATTGGACTAGATAATGCCTAAGGTCTTTTATACATAGAAATCTTCGATGCTAGAAGCTGTCATCTAGACTTCTCTTAGAGGTTTATAGTGATGGGGACCTCACTACCTCCTAAGCAGGCCATTCCAATTTTTGGCAGATTTAATTCTAGGAATGGTTTATCTTTTATTAAACCGAAATCTACCTCCTTTGTAGCTAATGAAGAATATCTTTTTGGATAAGCAGAAAGTTATCTATTTCTCATAAAGTCGACCTTGGCTACCTATAATTCATTTGGTAAGGCATTCATTAAATTCCAGTAAATTTTCTTGATTTCCAGTTAATAAATAATTCAAATAATAAGAGAGCTCACATGTGATCCAATGAATTAGAACATAATTTATTAAGAATTTTCATTGGATATGCTGTTGGAAAGGGACGGAGAAAGGGAGGGAGTGATATCATTGGTCTTCTTTGAAAATGAAGAATCATCAACAGCAATTTCCAATGACCTAGGGAACATCTTTTGTTTTCTCCACACTCCCCAATTCCTATGCATAGAAGATTTTGCACAGATAGAATGTTTTAGATCTCTCTCTCTCTCTCCTTTCTCTCTCCCTCTTCTGTCTCTGTTTCTCTCCTCTGTCTGTCTCTGTCTCTCTGTCTTTCTCTCTTTTTTCCTTTCTCTTACTCCTCCTCCCTCCCTCCCTCCCTCTATCTTGATGAGAAGCCAGAATTTGGGTTTTGGTAACAGCTCAAAACTATTTCTTTCTGAACATTTTGGATTCTCTCAAAGTCTGCTTTATGGAAAACAGATCCTCATGCTTCTAATTCATTCACACAAATTAGTGTGTGATTTTATGACAGCACCTCTTTGGTTTCATTTCAGCCTATTTATAGCCCACTTTTCAGTTGATAAGTTTCACATTGCCAAGAGATAAACTACCTACTTCACATGGTTGTTGTGAAGAGAAAAGTCTTGGCATAGCTGTATGAGCACCAGACTTCTAGTTAAAGGGGCTCATTTTATGAATCATGTTTTCAAGGGGAACTCACTGCTCTCTGTGTCTCAGAAAATGAGGAAGTTACATTTGATAATCTCCAAGATGGGAGTTTGTCTCTCTACTGGAGAGATCTCTTATTTCACTGATCTATGATCTATGGTCTGTGAGTGTCAAGACCGGTGGCCCAGGCAAGCCTATAAGAACAGGATGTGCTCAAAGAGGTGCTGGTCTGGTCAGGAATTCAGCTATCTTGTGTCATGTAATCATTACTGCCCAACTTTCTGATGCTGTATTGCAGACATACAGCAGCTGGTGGTACAACCTACTGCGTGAGACTGCCCCATGGACACATACACAAATGGGGAATAAATACAGATAAACAGAAAAAGCCATCCACAATCTACCCTGTCCTTCCACAGGGAGGACTCGCTGGACATAGGGGCTTGCTCTCTCAATCACACAGTCAGCCATGCACTGGGCTGCTTTAGGAATACTGGCTTCTTTGGCTGTCCTAGGCTGACTGGGCAGCTTCTGAGGGAGGGAGTAGTGCTGATGCCATTGCCTTCCTGCTACACAGATCTATTGCTCTGCCTTCCTAAAACTGGTAACCTGAGATTCAATGTGTTGTTTGGATCAATAGCTGGCAAGCCCCCCAACACTAACCTAACATAATATTTCTCTGAGCTACTGCCCACTGGTAACAACACAGCCTCCCAGAGCTCAGGGCCCAGAGCCATTGCCCTGATTCACTCTCCTCTAGGGAAGATTCCAGCTGGAATGACGGAGATGCAGGAGAAGCAAAGAGTGTTTAGAGAAGAAATGCTTTATCAGAGCCAAATTTCATAATATTCTAATTTAAAATGAGATAAAATATAATTTCCTATTTTCCAGTTCATGTCCTTTTTTTTTTTTTTTACCTTTTTTTTGTTTATTTCTAAAAACACAAGCAGAAACAATTAAAAAAAACCAACAACAATCAGGTACTGCAGGAGAAATAACATTGGGCTAGAAGTTATGGAATGTACATTCTAGTGCTAGCCTTGGCACTGACTAGCTGGGTGACCCTGGGAAAAATCACAACCTCTCTGAAGCCCACGGTCCTTTTAGTACAAATGAAGAGGTTGGACAAGATGAACTCTAGCTCTAACCTCCCTACGGCAACACAGGGAGTCCAGCTTTCCCTTTGGTCTCAAACTAGGCTCTACTCTAGGCAGAAGGAAAGAATGTCTTAGCTGAATGTGGTTCAGAGCTGGCAGGTCCATTAGAGAGCATTCAGTTCACACCTCTACCATTTTATAGATGAAACTGAGGTCCAGCAGGGTGCAGAAAATGACCTGAGGACTTAGAGATAGCAAGTTAGAAGGCTTAGATTTGAGTCCAGGCCCACTGACTCTGCATCTAGTGACCTTTTTCTTGCATCACACTGACTCTTGTAGCACACCAAGAACTCATACAGGGCCATACTATGCAGGTCTGTGATTTTCCCCCATATTTATCTGAATCCCATCTTAGTGGTGGCTAGGTTAGCTAGATCAGCTGAGCTCTAGGTTTCCCTACCACTCAATGGCCCACAAGGGTTCCTTCAGATTTCTAGCTCCATTTTCTTCTTTGCAGAGTGTCTGGCATATAGTAGGGACTTAATAAATGCTTGTTGATCTCTGAGCTGTTCAGAAAAGTTCAAAACTGGAAAGTTTCTCATGACTATCTTTGTCTAATCTCCTAGAAGAGGAAACTGAGACCTAGAGAGGTAAGATGACTTATCCAAGGTAATAGTTATTTGTTACTTGTTAGTGTAGTTAAACCTGGAACCCAGGGGTCCAGATTCACAGTTCGGGTTGTGTGTTTTTTTTTTTTTTGCACTATACCAAGCTCTCCCTTCTCTAATTAAGCTCTTGAACCACTAGTCAAAGATTCTATGGCTCCTCAGAACCATGAGGCCCCAGAAAATTTTAATTCTGGCATGGGGGAGGGGAGGAAAGAATGCCCACAGAGTTGTTCCCTCATGTGCCCTTAGGTCTGATTCCCAAGGCTCCCCAGGTTTGCCAGTATGACCTAGGTGGGAAACCAGGAAAGGCATGCTAGGGTAAAGGATTTGCTCCTCATACATGGACCTCCATCTTTGCTAGCAGGACTCTGGCCAGGATGGGGGGCAGGGGAGGATGGAGTAGAGAAAGAAGGGAATTACTGTGGTTCTCCTTGTCCCCCCTCCTTCATCCCATCTTTTTGCCACTGCTAATTCTGAACTGTCTTGAGTAGGGTGAAAATCAACCCTAACTCCTTGTATATCTGTACCCGCCTGAATCAAATCCAGCTTCCCTCTACATTTATACTTGAGACAATAAAGGGATCCATCATCTTTTGGCCTAGAGTCATAGCAGGGTCAGCACCAGAATTTTTTTTTATTGTATTTATTTGCATCTGTCTGCTAATCTGCAAGTTCTGTGAGGGCAGAGAGATCCCATGTGTTCTTGGCTCTGAGATCATCTTTCTACTGACTATTCCCCATTGGCTTTCCTAGCTAAAAATATCACCATTTCAAAAAAAAATTAAAGGTTTTTGCAAGATCTCTATTACCTGTCCCTACCCTACATAGCCAGTAGGTACCAGAGACAGCACCATTTTGAAGTTCCCCTAATTATGGTTGTTCTTTCTCTTAAAAAAGCTACCAGGACAGAATTTAGAACTCTAAGAACACATAAGCTAGGCCCCTGATCCATTGTGCTTAACTTGATACTTCAAACGATTATTAGGCCTACGTACTTTAGGCAGTACTACCTATTGGCAGACCAGGTGGCGCAGTGGATAGAGCACTGGCCTTGGAGTCAGGAGGACCGGAGTTCAAATTTGACCTCAGAGACTTATTATCTGTGAAACCCTGGGCAAGTCATTTATCCCTGTTTGCCTCAGTTTCCTCATCTGTAAAATGAACTGGAGAAGGAAATGACAAACCACTCCTGTATCTTTGCCAAGAAAACCCCAGATGGGGTCAGGTAGACACAATTGGAACAACTCAACAATAACAACCTGTTGGTGAGATGTAATATGACATCTTAGCTCTACTCAACATTTCACAGTAATGGACAGTGGGGATGAATGGTGGCAAAGTTTTGAGAATGGCCAGTTTGCTGTAGGGAATCCCAAGGCAGGGGAAGGAGTGGCATGGTCTGGGTACAGGTGAGAGATGGCAGAGGATGATGGTAGCAACAGTAATTTGGGAAGCCTGCTCAGATACTTAGTGATTAATAAATGCTTGTTATGTTAGCTCAAATCTAACAATTTTTCCCATTTTAAAATGCTGAATAAATGTCTCATCATCGTCATTGCTGATATTATAGAAGAAAGTCACAATAAATGAGACTAACTCATAATGGAGGGAAATCACGATCCTTGCTTGAAAACCATTATCAAACCTTGTTTTGAAGGAAACTAACAGAAATTCACTTTGTAAATCATGTAGCTTGCCAGGAAACGCTAATGTGCCAGAGGCAAATGGGAGAGGCCTGAGTTCAGATCCAACCTCAGACACTTACTGTGTGACTCAGGACAAATCACTTAATCTCTGCCTCAGTTTCCTCAACTGTAAAATGAGAATAATTATAGTACCTACCTCCCAGGTAGGTTGTAAGGACGAAGTGGGATAATATTTGGAAGACTCTTTGCAAATCTTGTAGTACTATATAAATGCTAGCTATTATTCTTGTTAATATTATTATTGTATCATTTTAATTATAATATCCCTTCATCTATGATTGATTATGGTGGAAAACACAGATAGATGAAGTTGGTCCCTGCCATTGTATAAGATAACTTTATAATCAATGCCACAGGAATACATCAGTCAGTACTGGAAGAAATATATGTAATTTAAAAAAATCAAATCTAATCCCATACTGTGTAAGTCTTTGACCCTGAATATTCAAAATAAACCTTAGTCATCACATATTTAAAGTGGTGTCACCAAGTTTTGCAGGGTAAATCATTGCTGTTTCTGCCAGAATGTGCCTGATGATGATGACAGAAACGCAGAAAGATGCTGCCTTCATTTCATCATGATCATTATTTAATATTTACTGAAGGGGCTGCTCAGAATTCACCCAATCCATCGCTATTGTTCTGGGCCCTGGGCTGATCCTGGGACCAAACTGCCCGTTATGTTTATAATGTGCTCCAAAGAGGACTGGGATGAAATGACATGACAGATTTGTCATTCACTGGTCACTGGGGGAGATGAAAGGCCTGTGCCAGCTACCCCATTCACAAGAGACACAAACATGTAATTTGCTAGGCACTAGGTATGCCTATGGGGCAGAGAGAGTGTGGCATCACATAGGAACCTGGCTGTGAGTGGCTTTGTAGCTCCCCTAATCAAAATATCGTTCTGAAGGTAGACAGCCTAGCCCAGAAATTCCACATCATGATCCTTGGGCACTTTGTGTATTTCTATAATCACCGGCAGGGATTCGTGCTTAAGATGTTCTCCAAAAATGCTATCTTTGCGAATACGTGACAATGTGGTATGCAGCTATACATAAGCCTTCAGCTGATCAATAAGAGTCAGGCACTTGAATGCAAAAGGCCCTAGGCTCTCTTGGAAAGCTTGCATTTCTTGAGGGACGTTCCCTTTCCCAGGAGGGTGAAATACTACACGATTCACACAAAATGAAAGCGGGCTCTTGTACTCTGGGGTGAACTTCTTAGCACAGGTTGCCTCAGATGCCAGACATTTTCCCAATTTGGCAAAATATTGTCTATCTCCATCTCCATTGACCTTCTTGGGACTGCATCCTTTCAGATTAAACCTTATGCATAGGCAGAATGCAAGTGTAGCTACTGGGATGATTTCAGGAGCTGAGAGGAAATGCTCCCTGCCTACCTTCCCAAACAGCTGTCCCACTTACTGCATAATGCCTGACATCAAACAACAGACAACCTCTCATTCCACAATGAAAAAAAATGAATGTCAGACTGCAAATATACTGGAGAGAGGCAACATAGAGACAGGTCCTTTCCGCAAAGGAGGTTTCAGAGGGGTTGAGGAGGGAGAGATCATGGATTCCAAATGAACTGGGCTGATGACAGAGAGAATAATATGGGTCAGAAGTGGGAAGAGCTAACTGCATCTCAGAAGAAACCCCAGGGTAGGGCAAACCAGGCTTGACACCATGTACCTGATCATAGACCAAATGAGTGCAGTATATTGAGGATAAGCCTCTGTCTGGGTCAATGCCCTGCTTTTTGACCAGTGCTGAACCTGAGGCCCAGACCTTGCCTTTTACAAGTCTGTCTTCAGTCCCCGATGTGATTCCTATTTTGGATCCCAGAAATTGCTTCCTACCTCTGGCCCTTTCATGAGCCTGACTCATTTGCCTGTGCTTTTTTTTTTTTTTTTTTTACATTTTTGCCCTGATTCTGATTTAATGTAAGTATCTAAGAATAAGGACCACTTCCTATATTTTCTTTTGTATTTGTATCTTCAGGGTCTAGCACAATGCCTTGAATGTTTATTGATTGATTCCACTTGTACGGGAGTTTCACAATTGCAACTGCCAAACCCTTTCAACTCCTAGAACTGGGCAGGGTTTGAAAACAACCATGGATCCATTTTGACCTTTACTTGGTAAATGGTGAAAGATAGTGGTTTATGCCTAGTTTCTGCCATACTGCTTTCCAGTTTTCCCAACAATTTTTTTTTTTTACCAAATAATGAATTCTTATCCAAAGATCTTAAGTCTTTACACTTGTCAAATGCAAGGTTATTATCCTCTGATGGTCCAACACACAGGAAAGGCTGGTGGGGGAAAAGACTGGGTGCTTTAAATGGATAATTAAGGTGTCCCTACAGAGGGGAGGAAAACTGGGAGTCAGAAGCTGCCATTTTGCCAGCTTCACGATTTAGCCAGGGCTTTGACTTGCTTTCATCTCGACTATCTCATTCATGACAAAGCTCTGAGAAATCACATGAAAACCAAAATACAAATACAACCAGCCATAGTTCAAGGCACAGCTCCCAGGCCACATCACAAAGAATAGCATGCAGCACTGATGCCACATGCTAATTCCATTGTTGGGAGGCAGAGAAAGGACTTCAATTAATCTTGAAATTAATTTTTCATTTGGAAACAGTGGCAGCAGCATTTGCTGTTGAGAGTTTTTTTTTTTAATCTTGATTACTTTGTTATATGTCAGACCATTGAGGCCATGAGGCTTTGTGGAGGTGATTGAGTTCACTGCAGTGCACATCCTGGTCACAGAGACAAAGAAACCAATCTCAGCCTCCTCTAAATGATTGTTTCACTGAAGCTGAATAATCACATGTAAATTATTATTACTATTGGGCTAGAGACCTTCATCTTGCTCTTTTTAAAATTGGTTGCCCATCCTTTAACCTCCTTTCTTCCTTTCTAAAAGAACTAGAAGAGGAAATCAAAAAAGAACAACCTTGCCCTGTGAGACCACGATGAGACGACTGGCTTGTTATGGTTTCTCCAACTTGAAGAATATACTCCCTCCCTCTAATAGCCTTCAATTGCTCTTCCTTCCCTGTACTCCCCTACTTTGGAAAGCCAACAAGAGAAAACCAAAGAGCAAACAGCTAGCTGTTTGAGGTTGACCTTTACAGAAAGCTTCATTTCTGGAGCAGGGTTCAGTAGTTTGACTGTATCAATCCTGTAATTGGCCTCAGGCAAAGCGAATAATCAAAGCAACTCACACTTATATTAATATTTTACGGTATCAAAAAAAACATTACTCAAAACAACCCTGTAGAATAGGGAGGGCATGTGTTGTTATCATCTCTATTTTGCAGCTAAGGAAACTGAGTCACAAAGTGGTGACATGATTTGCCCATCATCACAGAAACAGTGTCAGAACTGGGATTCAAATACAGTTCTCTCTTGATTCCTAGCTTAGTGTTCTAGCCACCTGCCTCTTAAGTGAATGTGAATGGCTGAGAAAAAATGGGTTTGGTCCATGGATGTTAATGCTTATTTCTCTGCTAAGTCACTGACAACTGCGTATAAACCCAAGGCTTACTGTAGCAGAATGGAAACTGGCGGTTAGGTGAAAGGTTCCACGAACAGCCTATCTTTTGTAATATTATAATCCAGTAGGAGAAGCACTGTGTTGGGTATGAGTTCATGCTTAATAACTTGCCAGACGTGTGACACTGGAAAATGTCTCCCCTTTCCTGAACCTTAGATTATTCAGGACTGTTGTCAGGGGAGTGCCTCTTAACCTTAAAAATAACTCATTTATATAGACCTTTCTTTGTGGTACAGTCTAATGGAAAGTGAAATAAAAGAGGGTCTCAAAGGGGGAAGGCTTCTATAGCTACTAATTTGTGTGATCTTGGGCAAGTAATTTCAGGTCTCTGTGCTCTTATTTATTCATATCTACAAAACCAGGGTCACTAATATTTAATACCTAGCCCCTCCTCAGATCTTCCTAACTTTCTCAGGCCCTAGAAATATAAAGAATCATTATTTCTAAGAGAGGCAACATGGTGTGATGCATAGAAAGCCAGCCTCCAGTCAGGAAGATGTCCTGCTTTGGACACACAGCTCTGTGACGCAGGGTGAGTCCCTTCACGTTTCAGTACCCAAGGCTACTCCTGGAGACACTGAATTGAAGAGTGGGTATCGATCAATATTGGTAGAGGGAATTTTCACACCAGAAGTCCTTTTCACCCAGAAATATCTGGACCATTATTATTACATTAGTTTGATTCCTCATTGCATGCCTGCCTTGAAACCCCTCAAGTAAGTCCACACAACATGGGTTTTCAGAGAAGATATAGGAAAAGACTTATGAAAATAGAGACTTTGAACAGCTATAGCACTACATACTGCCCAGTAAGTTCGGTGAAGGATGTATGTATGGAAGCTTCTTGAGGGCAGAGAATGTTTTTTTTTTCTTGTATTCCCCAGTGCTTATCATAGCCCCTGACACTTAGTAGGCTTTTGGTAAATGTTTGTTCAATTATTGCCTGACTGAATAACCTTTCCAAGGAGAGAAATTATCTAAACTGACTATTTTTGCATTAACCCCTCCCAAGCAACCTATTTCTATGACCTTAGACTAGTCACTTTAATTAAATCCAACAGTCAAGAAATATTTATTTAGCACCTACTATGTGCAAGGGACAGTGCTAGGTATGGGAGGGAATTAAAAAAATAGATAATACATAGGCTCTCCTCTCAAGGGACTTACACTCCCCCCACCCCCAACTGAGGGACACATACACACATATGTATGTGTGTGTGTATATATATATATATATATTTATTTATTTAATTAAAAAATATTTCATTCTGAACTTAAGAAATAAAACAAGTATTTCTATAACATAGTATAATAGACAAACAAAAGATTGCACATGAAACTTCAAATCTATTATGTACAAAAAAGGAAAGCAGAAAATTGGGGCTTCTACTTTCGTATCCACCTTATTGAACCTCAATCTGTAAAATGGGAACAATAATATATGTACTGCCTACTTCACAAGGTAGTAAGAAGGACCAAATGAGATAATTCCTATACAATTTTTAAACACTTTTTAAAAAATTATAACACACTAGAATAAATGTTATATCTTACTGTTGCTAAAACCAGGGTGTCATCTCTTCCCACTTTCTCCATTTCTTACTTCCCTTTAAAGAAGGATGTGGACCTTCCTTCCCCTCTCCCCTCCCCATTATTTTCTTTTCCATACTGCTGCTCACAGAAAGGGCAGGCTACAAGAGGGTCAGGAGCAAGTTCTCACGAGAATCAGTTCAGAGAGAACACTAGGGAGGAAAAGTATAGGCTGTAGAAGGTCCCAGCAGTTTCATTCCAAAATTTCTAGAAAGTCAGCTGGTTACTTCCCCAAGAGTTCTCTCTGACTCCTTTGAGGTACTGGAGGGTAGGTGTATCTCAATGGAACAAACCCCGGGGCTTTCATGCTTTCCTTGGAACCATGGCGCTGGGCGCTGAGTTTGAATCCCAGCTCTGCCATTCATTACCTGTTGACCCTTGGGCAAGTAACTCATCAGAGTCAGCATCTATAAAAAATTTGCAGGTTTGCAAAGGGCTTTACCTTCATTATCTCATGACAACCCTGTGAGGTTAGGTACTCTTATTCCCATTTTATTAGGTAAAGAAACTGAGGCTGAGAGAGGGCAAATGATTTGCCCAGGGTCACATAACTAGTAAATGACTGAGGCAAGATTCAAACTTAGTTCTTTCTGTCCCCAGCACCAACATGCTATCCTCTGTACCACCTACCTGACTCTCTGAGCCTATGTTACTTCATCTGGAAAATGAAGATGCTGTACTGGATGACCTCTGAAGTCCCTTCCAGGTTTAGAACTGCGAGTTTTCAAAAATGGACAGAACCTTATTTCCATGCTTGCCTTCCACAAGGGGCTGTAATTGAGCTCTCTTTGGAGGTAGAAAGGGATACCCAAATCACATTTCCAATCACATTTAAAAAAAGTCTCTTGTAAAGTCATAATGATTGTCTATGCTGATCCTGTTAATATCGTGTGATGGGATGCAGTCTTGCCATGGCCCATGCTCCCTTGGATATTACAATGTGCTTGTTGATAGGGCTGGGATTGATGAGTGTTCTTCACCTGGGATGGCAGCATGCTTTGGCAATGTCTGACCTGTGGTTGTTTTTTTTTTTTTTTGCTTTTTGGAGGGGGGAAGGCAGAGCAATTGGGGTCAAGTGACTTGCCCACGGTCACACAGCTAGTAAGTGTTAAGTGTCTGAGGCCGGATTTGAACTCAGGTCCTCCTTACTCCAGGACCAGTGCTCTATACACTGCACCACCTAACTGCCCCATGACCTGTGGTTTTTAGCCCTGTCTTCTCCACTGACTAGCTGCATAACCCTGGGAAATTGTGGGTCTCAGTATAACTATAACCTAAGTGGGTTGGATTCAGTGATCTCTGATCTCTTACAACTCTAAAATCTTAGATTCTAAGACTACCTACTGGAAGAGATATCACCTGTCTGAGCATTCCTGGTGGCACATTAAGCACTTGCCCCCATACCTGGACACCAAACCTGATGTGACAGAAGAGATGGGGAGCAGTAAGTGAGTGGATTGAAAGGTATGCAGTTCTTTTTCATTTGCAGCCCAAATGGCTGCAAAAAGAGAAATTTAAAAAAGAAATTAACCTGGGATTTCATAGGCAGAAGGATTTTTTAGGAAGGACCTCCCTCAACCCATGCCAAGAGTTTCCTGGGGGCACTGAGAGATTAGGTGATTTTTCTGGAGTCATACTTCCATTATTGGTAGGACTTGAATTCACATCTTGATTTTGAAGATGTCGAGTCTTCCTATTTATTTGTTATGACACCAGTTGCCTCCTTGGGCATTTTAACACAGACTGTTTCCCCAAGATCTCTTCTGCTCCACAAAATGAGGCCCCTGCACAGTCCAAGCAGGGGTAGGGCTTGAGTCATGGCATTGAAAGCTCTCACCTTGGCTTCCTTTCCATCCAGACACCTTGGATTTCCACTTACAAATGCTCCCAGGTATTTTCAAGTCTCAGTTTCTAGGACTTGGACTAGATAAGGGTTTCTTACTCTGAGTTCCAAAGGAGCCTAAGGGGTCCTTCGAGAGATTTCAGAGGTTCCTTGACCTCATGATGGGAAAAAAATATGCTATCTTTGTTTTCACTAAATTCAAAGTAAAATTTGGCATTTCCTTCAATTATTTAAAAAACATAATTTGGAGCTGTTCAGAGGCTTCATCTAACTCCCAAAAGGATTCATGACAAAAAAAGATTAAGAGTTTCAAATCTAAGTGGTATATAAGGGATTTCAACTCTACTAATACTGTGATGCTTTAATTCTTCCTCAGTTTCTTCACTTGTTAAATGAGGAACTGCACTCAATAGTTTCTTAGGTCTCCCTAGCTTGAAATCTATGATGCTCTAACTTCAGGCTCTGTTTTCCTTTTTGAGGTACAGGCTGCTTTGAGGGGGACTGCTTGGCCACTGGCAGGAGGTAGGTGGGCAGCCAAATTCTACACTTCCACTCTACCTCTGCCCTTTTCCAGCTGCCCTCCCAGCTGTTACTGACAGTGTCAGAAAATTGGAATGGCAATTCTCATTTGCATTCACATCCATCAGCCTTAAATTCTTATTTGAAAAGCAAAATGCTTTCCATGATTTAAGAGGGCCACTTTCTCTCCTCTCCCTTTGCAGACTAACTGAAGACATTTTGCCTGGCATACTTCAGATGGTAACATCTAGACGGGAACATGTGTGTTCTCCAAAATGTTTGTCATTAGTTGGGAATGCCCTGTGGCCACACACTTCTCCCTGGCTTATTCTTTCTTCCAAAGAGAAATAATTTAGTAGCTGAGAGCATGACAAGTAGAGAATAGAGGGAGGAAGGGAAAGAAATATGGTCCAGTGATTAAAGGAATATCAGACTGGTGGCCTTATTGCCAGATCCCTGGCACTTGGGTAGTTATCAGTGTACTATTTCACCCCCATCAAATCTTCTTCACTGCCCAGGCAGCAAAGACCAAATAATGCCAGATTCACCCTCAGAGGGATAGGGGAAAAAAATCTAACTTTTATTACCTGTTGACAAGGGACCCATCTAGGCCTCACAAACTAATATAAGAAGGGAGTGATAGGGTCATAAACAAGGGAAGAGACAAGAGGGGAGGGGACTTTGGATTTGCCTGCTCTGCAGTCCATGGGCAGCATTTATTCTAGGTCTTCCTTACAGAACACGGGGAGGGAACACTTTTACCTTTTAAAGTTGAACCTGAAGAGACCTAGAGAACAATAGAAGAAGTGGAAGACCTCACTGGTGGCTTTCTCTTTGTCTCTCATTACTGGGAGGGAGAGGCCTCCTATGTCTGAGGTAGCGGCCCTTCCATTTTCTTTCTACTGGGCACTTCTTGGACCCTTCTTATCTTTTTTTTTTTAGACTTAGAATTTTAAAACTAGCAGGGAGCCTAGATTCTAATCCAGGCTCATATTTTTATAACATTTTAAGGTTCACCAAACACTTTGCTCACACCATCCCCTTGAGGTAGGAAGTGTATTCTTTCTCCATTTTTTAAATCAGAGCACAGCCTCAGAGAGGCTAAGTGACTTGCTTGCCCAAGGCCTTGCAGCATATAATTGTAAAAATGGAGATTAGAACATCCAACTTTTATATGATATCGAGACTCTTTAGGGGAGGCCAGGTGGCTCAACAAGTAAAAGCACCAGCCCCAGTGTCGGAATGACCTGGGGATCAAATCCGGGCTCAGATACTTAGCACCACACCCAGAAAATAACTGGCCATGTAACCTTGAGCAAGTTACTTAACCCCGAATACTTAAAAAAAAAAAAAGAACATCCAACTTTTAGCTCTAAGTTCAATGATTTCTTCATGATGCCTGGTTGCTTTTGTCCACAACACCAGACTCTAAAGGTGAAGGCTCTACCCTCAATGCTGCAATGCATTCTTATTATTGTAGACTGCACTAACCGTGCTCTGGAAACCTACATTTTAATTCTAGTTCTAAAACTTAATGCCCGTGTGGCCAAGATGGCTACTTAACCCGAAATGTGGTTTCTTTTTACTTAAAATGATGTTGAATAATACTTGTGCTGTTACCCTATTTATGCATTGGCTTTCCCAACTACAATGTAAGCTCCACTGGGGCAGGGGTGAGTGGGTGACTATCTCTAGTTTCCTTATATTGATATTCCCAGCACTCATCACAGTGCTTGGCACATGTTTTTGTTGTTGTTCAGTCATTTTCAGCCATGTCTGACTCTTCATGACCCCATATGGAGTTTTCTAGGCAAGGATCCCATTTCCTTCTTCAGCTCATTTTACAGATGAGGAAACTGAGGCAAACATGGTTAAGTGACTTGCCCAGGATCACACAAGTAGTATGTGTTTGAGGCCAGATTTGAACTTAGAAAGATGAGTCTTCCTGATTCCCAGTTGTGTATACTACCCACTGTGCCACCTAGCTGTCCATATGCCTGGTCCATAGTAAGTACTGAATAAAATGCTTGTTGACTTGATTTGATTTGACTTGTCTCAAAGGGCTGTTGTAAATGAAGTTCATCATAAACCAGAATGTACTTTGCAAATGTAAGGTGCTATTCCCTACACTGATATGGCAGACCAGAGTGAGCAATGTCACAAAAACCATACCATCACCTCTTTCCTCTTGCCAAAAGTCTCATGGATACAGAAGCAAGATTTTGCCATATGAGGATGGAAATAAGCTGGCCTTCCCCATAGTCAGGGAAGCATAGGTCAGTGAGATTATAGGATGCAGAAGAGGGAAAGCTGGTGAGCAGATAGCATCCCTGGCCAGAAAGGTAGGAGAAATGCTACTGGCAGATAGCTATTTTGTATTCAGCTACTGTGAAGAAGGTTCCAGTGAGAATGGATGGTGTCCAACCTTTCTAATGATCTCTTTGGTCAGTCAGTCAATAAACATTTAGTAGCACTTACCTTGTGGTAAGCACTGCACTAAGTACAGAAGATCCAAAGAAAGACAAAAACCGCCTCTAACCTCAGGTAAGCTGAAGAAGCTTACGTTCCAAATATGGTAAACCACATGTGAATAGCTTGGTACGTACAATATTTGTACCAGACAAATGAAAAGTGATATAGGAGGGAAGGGAGCAGCAGATAGGAGGACTCAGAAAGGTCTCCTACAGAAGAAGTGATATGAAGGAAGGCAGGGAAGTGAAGAGGAGGAAAGGAGAGGAGACAGATCATTCTAGGTATAGGAGACAGCACCAGGAGAACACTGACAGTCATCTAATGGTGGTCAGCCTATGGAAAAAGGAGACTGAAAGAGGGCTCCAAGGAGACACTGGAAGTAGGCTAATTTAACATTGGGTCCTTTGAAGAAATCCCCATACTCTAGTGTCTTATTAGCATATCTCTGACAGCCTCTTTTGAAAGTGGGTTAAGTGGAATTATTTAATCCACTTCACTAAACTAGCTTCATCTCTAGAAGTCTAAGTAGTCAGTCAGAATCATTTACTGAATAACCTCTTGAGATCTAGAGGCCAGAGAAGATAACAGGACCTGTCTGGAAGGTACTTCCATTCTAACAGTGTTAAGATGCATTGTTGAATTTCCTTATCTGGCATCTTTATATTCATATTCTCTCTCTCTGTCTCTCTCTGTGCCTCTCTCTCTCTCTGTCTCTGTCTCTGTCTCTGTCTCTCTCTGTCTCTGTCTCTGTCTCTGTCTCTGTCTCTGTCTCTCTCTGTCTCTGTCTCTCTCTGTCTCTCTCTCTGTCTCTCTCTCTCTGTCTCTCTCTGTCTCTCTGTCTCTCTCTGTCTCTCTCTCTGTCTCTCTCTGTCTCTCTCTGTCTCTGTCTCTCTCTCTCTCTCTCTCTCTGTCTGTTTCTTTCTGTCTCTCTCTCCCTGTCTCTCTCTTTCTTTCTCCCCTTCTCTCTCCCTCCCTCTCTCCCTCTCTTCCATTTTATTTTGGGGAAATGTGCTTGTTAGATGAGCAGAAGGTGGTGTTAAAAGCATATTTTCTCCTGTGGATTATTGCAGAATATTTTTTTCCATCTGTATCTCCAGTTGTTGACACCTGTCTTCCTATCTTTCAATGTCTAGTTTAGATACCACTTCCTGAGTTTGCTTACCACTCTCAGCAGAAGCGAATGCTCCCATATGATTCCACAGCACATAGTAGTCTTCATCTGTATTTAATAATATTATTGATGATAATAGTTATAAATATTGACTATTAATAGTAAAATAATTGTGTGTTGTTAATTATTATTAATAATATATATAATTTATAATAATAAATGTTAGATAATAATAATGATAAATAACATTTATATAGTTCTTACTACATGCCAGGCACTGTGCCAAGCACTTTTACAACTAATATCTCATTTGATCCTCACAACAATCCCAGGTGCTATTATTATCCTCATTTTACTGATGGGGAAACTGAGTCAAAGTGTGTTTTTTTTTTTTCAATGACTTTCCCAGGGTCACATAACTAGTAAGTATCTGAGTCTGGATTTGAAATCAGGTCTTCTTGACTCCAGGCTTGGTGCTAATATAAAAATTAGCTATGAGCCCCTAGCTCATATTACAATGTGGAAGAAATGTATCTGTGTAATTGCTTATGTCTCTCACCGGATTCTAATCTCCTTGAGGGCAGGGGCCATCCCAGATATCTCTCTGTAGTTTCCTTTGTGCTAAATATCGTCCTCTACACACAAGAAGGCCTTCAGAGATGCTTACTGAAAGAAGGAATTAATCGAGTTGAATTCTTGGTGAGTCATTCTGTGTGATTTTCAATAAAAGACATAGCTGCAGATTTTTTCCTGCCACAAAGGGAAATGAAGAACAGCAAAACAACTGTGTTTACATGAGAACCCACTCTTAGAAGGGACTAGAGGCAGAGAGCAAAGAACTTTTCGTATTGACAAAGGAACTTTCTCTGGCTTGTCTTGGGTGAGGATGATAATTTTTCCTCCTTCAAACTAGGTGCATGTGGATTTAAATACAAGAAACACAAGCATATCTTGCATTGATTTGATATATACTTATGTCTGCATTTGGTATTTCCCAGATGCAATGTAGGCATTTAAATACACTGAACCAAATAGTGCATTAAATTGTGCTAGCAGTTAAAGGGATCAGGAAAGATTATCTAGAAATGGTGGTTTAATCTCAATCCGCCTCAGTTTCTTCATCTGTAAAATGGGGACAATCTTCCTCCTTGTGCCTACCTACCCAGCTGTGAGGATAATATTTGTAACATGCTTTATAAACCTTAAATAATAATAATAGTAGCATTTATATAGAGCTTATATACAAGCCTGATATAATTACTATATAACATATATGAACATATTCTATATAATATGTTAAGATATTGTATAGAATAAATATAACATGCATGCCCTTATATAATTAATAACTAGCATTTATATAAGCTTTATATAAATGTTAGCTATTATCATCATTATTATTAGTGGCAAAAGCACTGAACTTACATCAGGAAGACTTGGGTGCGAATACCAGCTCTGCTACCATATTTATTATCTATGGGAACCTAGGTAAGTCATGGAACTCCGTTTCCTTGTATATAAAATCTGGTAGCTAGGGGGTACAGCAAAGAGACTAGAGGATTTGGATTCAGGAAGACCTGAGTTTAACTTCTACCTCCGGTGTTTACTTATTAGCAGTGTGACCTTAGGCAAAACCCTTAATGTCTTGATACCTCAGTTTCCTCATCTGTAAAATGAGGATAATAATAGCACCTACCTTACAGGGCTGTCGTGAGGACTGAATGAGATAAGTTGTGAAGTACTCTGCAATGCAAACCTGGAGGCTCTGCATAAAAGTCAGTGATTATTAAAACAGGGCTAGTGTTGCTGAACTAGCTTTTCTCTAGTTTTTTCTTCTAGGCCCAATTCTAAAATCCTGCATAGCCATGATTCTCAAGGAATAATAATCCAGCAGTAAATATCTGCTGACCAGTTAAGGTAATATAGAATGTTTTAGAAACTGACACTATATCTCTAGCTGTGGTTTACAAGTCATTTTTCTCCAAATTTGTTTCAACATCTGTAAAATGAAGGTACTGGACTTAAAAATCTCTCAGGACCCCTCTAGCTCTAATGATTTATGATGTTATAATACACCAGCATTTGTCTTCAGGATGTGGGGTAGCCTATTTAAAAATACACATATTTTTAGAAAGAAAGGAGCAGGAACTTGTGGCTTAATTCCCTAGAGGCTTAGCATTCATTACTTTCGACAAGAAACTTAAGCCTCTATGTGCCTCAGTTTCCACATCTATAAAATGAAGCAGCTGCTAGACGTTTAAGGTGACTTCTGGTTTTAAATCCATAATTCTATTATTCTGTAATCATGCTAATTTGCCCATCCTGCTTAGTGGTTATTTTCCTAAACTACGGTTGTGAATTTCCCAGGACCATAGAACATACTACCATCAATTTAGAGCAGGAAGAGACCATCAAGTCCAAATACCAAATTTTACATATGATGAAACCAAGGCAAACAGGGTTAAGTGACTTGCCCAGGATCACACAGCTAGTAAATGTCTGAGGAGGAATTTAAACTCAGATATTCCAGACTCCAAGTTCAGTCAGTGTCTTATCTACTATGACATATGGCCTCTATTCAAACCATTTAAGCCAATTTAAACCATTTATTCAGCTGATAATTACTGAGTACCCATTAAAAGCAAAGAATAGAAAGTCTAGGGTAAGGCAAGGACCATATATTATATGTCTTTATATCTAAAAATGGACTTTTAATAAATATGCATAAAAATTAAAATATTAAAAGCCTCATAAAATAACAAATTGCTAATGGAATAAATTAAAGAAACACAGATGAATCTTTAACACAGAGTGTCTTTTATATCAAGACCACCCCAGACAGAAACCACAATGCCACTTGGTGTATGCAGAGAATTAGCATAGCACTTGATAATGACCTATCAGTACCTAAGCTTTGATTACAAGCAGCTGCTTTTGATTACAATCAATGAATCACTAATTTGTGCTCTGCCACAAAACAGTTGGACTCCATCTATTATTCATTCTTGAAGTGGAGAGACCCTGTTTTGAACAGGATTCTTGGTTTCCCTGATGCCCTCCCCCTCTTGAGATATTTTCATTGGGAAGTTGGGCCTCCAAGGCTTCCTAACATCTGATGTTGCTGTTTAGTTCACCACAATCATATGCCAGGTGCAGACTGATTAAGCTTTTTCTTTTTTCCTTCTCTTCCCTTAAATGTAGCATTTCTTTAAATTTCCAATATTTTTACCTTTTAAGACCCTTATAAACTGATCCAGAGCCCTGATGTGCTTTGGACTTATATTGTAATAATAGAGAATTTCCATTAGGTTAAAGATGCCTACCTCTTGCAAAGGTCTCAATTAGTCCTTTTCCTTTAAGCAAAATGATGGGGATGGTGGAAATCTCACATTTAGCTACTAAACCCCAAGCTAGGGGTTAAGAATGAAGGAGGCAGCCGGCAGAAAAAGAAACTAAATGACTAGTTTCTTCTCACTCAGGAGGTGCTATGCCAAGACTGAGTTAGTTGTTCAGTACCTTGAACAAAGCTCCCCAATCAGGGCACCTTTAGGGTATCACACCCTGAATATGGCCATCTTTCAATCTGGAAGAAAAGGACCCCAACCAGAGAAAGATGATCTCGTTTTCCCTCCATCTGCTCATCAAAATAACTGTTGCCACCACCATTTCACCATGACCCTACTTTATTCGATTTCCTGGGATTCTAATGGGAAAAGGACTAAAGAGGGCACTACTGGCATTGCCAATACTCCAATGTTTCTCTGCCTTCCCTCAGTCATTGCTCAGGAACCTCACAGGCAATAATCTCCTCACTCTCAGCCATTCACTCCCTAACGTTGGTGATTTCAAAGCTTAGGTCAGTCAGTGTGCCTTTATTAAGCAAATAATCACTATGTATCAGGCACTGTCCTAAGTATTAAGAATTCAAAGAAAGGCAAAAATATAGCCCCTGCTCTCAAGGAACTGGCATTCCATCTGAGGGGACAACATTCAAAGACAAATTGCACATACAAGATACATATAGATTAAATAGAAGGCAGACTCAGAGGGAAGGCACCAGAGAGGTGGAAGGGAGAGGACCAGGAAAGGTTTTCTGTAGGAGGTGACACAACCAAATACTGAGGTTCTATTAAAACCTAAGTACATAGACCCAGAGCTCAGAGGAAAAGTGTGGTCTAGAGATATAAATTTGGTTGTTATTAGTATAGAACCTAGAGTTGAAACTATGGGAGATTTCAACTAGAAAAAGTGGAATGAGAGAAGTGAGGTAAGGTAAGGTGTAATCTACAACCCCAGTCTTCTGGGATCAGGAAGAAGAAAATGACCCAATAAAGAAGATGGCAGAGAGTTAGAGTTGTAGGATGAGAACAAGGAGGGTAGAGTATCTCCGAAGCCAAGGAATGTTCTTTTTCCCATCAGGAAGAAGAGAGAGAATGAAATTGAGACTCTCCTCAGAAGATTGTCAAGCTTCACTCGTTGCTTTTGGTCAAGTTAGGTCAAATTCCTAGTTGGTTCACATCTAAGAATCCCCAATTCACATTCTTGCACCTCCTCCCTGGGGACTAGAGACAACACCATACATTCATTCCAAGTTCTTTGCTAAATTAGTAGGTCAATGACCTCCCTCCTTCCATGTCAGTTTTCAGTCAAGATTTTCCTGCCATAATAACAATAGAAAAGTACCTTCTCAAAACAAGCTATAGGGGTGTGGAGGTCTCACTGTAGACACACTGGATAGGCGTGGGTTATTATGCACTATGATCAATTCTAAATAGCTAGAAGTTATCTAGTTATCAGTTAGTATTTTGATATTTCCAAAAATGGTTAGGTGGGCAGACTCCCAACAACAAGAAAGCTTAGAAAGGTGAGGAATGACTAAAGCCATTGAAGCTGGCAATTAGATTGTCATTAGTGACCTTTGATGGCAGTTTCAGTAGAATTGATCGGGGCAGAAATCAGAGTGCAAAGGGCTGAATCAAGAGTAGGAGGTAAGGAAATAGAGGTATTAGGTGCAGAAAATAAAATGAGAAATATTGAATAAAGGATTTGGTGCTCTCAGAGAAAAAGATGCTGAGTGTATACAAATTAACATATAAAAATATTTCCTTTCTCCAGAACCTCGCAGCATGGGAGCAAGGAACAGGGGATAGGAGAGAGAATAAAGGAAGAGAGAAGCAGATTTACAGAACTTACAAAAAAAAAAGTTTAGGTGAGTTCACTTTTATTTCCTACCAGGAGTACCCTGAAAACTGCTGCTTATATCTTTCTGTAAAATTTATGTCACTAAAACATGAGCATTTAGGTAAATTTAGGATAACTGATTATTTTGAAATGAGACTAATATGAAAATAGTTGAAGCCAATCAGAGTGGCATCTGGAAATACCCAGACTCTCTTTAGTATCTGGAAGGAGCCTCAAAAGAATTACTCTGAGAATATCATCAGGAAATTATCTGACCACAGGCAGGATTTTGAAGGCCCTTAAATAGAACATGTCAGCATTTGTAGCAATCCATGCCTCTGACCAAGCTGCATTGAGAAGCAGCAGCTCCTCTGGGGAGTCATCATCATCAACCCCAACACCTCTGGTTATCCACATGGCAGGATGTAGCAGGGAAGGAAGGCCTAGGAGGGCAAAACCAAGAAAGGTGGTCAGCTGCCTGAAAGAGCCCCCTGAAGGAATGTTTGAAAACTGGGTTTGGGAAAGCCTGTTTTCATTCAGATGGCACCTTGCCCACAATGTCTCAAGGATGTGCTAAATTGGTTCATTCCAGCTCATGTTGATCAAGGAAATGTAGCGCATCATTTATACTGCACTGGGCTTCTCTCATGTAGTACAGTGGCCCATTTAAAAGAGGTTATACTTGGAGCTTTAATTTAAAATTGTCCATGCCATATGCATCCAAGTCTAAAAAAATGCTACTGAAAGATTGCTTTTGTTTTTCTTGTAATATAATACCTGACATTTATATAGACCCTTAAAATTTACAAAGCACTTTACCTACATTATCTCATATGTCAAATAGCCCAGTCATGTAGTTACTGTAGGTATTATTATCCCCGTTTTACAGATGAGGAAACTTGAGTCCAAGCCTTTTATGTAATATGTACATGGTCACATAGTGAATCAAACTTGGAGTAAGCATTTGAATCTAGGCCTTCCTAACTTTATGTTGAGTATATCATCTACTGTATCACACCACTATTTATTGGCAACACAACTGACTCTTGGGACATTAGAGCCTATGGTTTCTGAAGGTGCTTTAGTCTTCCCTGGAGAAGAGAGGTATAATTATAAACCTACAAATAACATTTGGATGAAAAAAATTATCAAAAGTCATTAAATAACATTCAAGAACTATGGTATTTTAAAATTGCTTTTGGTGGTATATTTCATTAATATAGTATAATTTAGTAGCATTGTGAATTTTTCAGAATACTTCCATATACAAACAATAGGTGAAAATCTGAAAGATTGGTCTCCATTTCCCATGATTCCTGAGCACAGAGAGTCATTTTTTTATTGGTAAAAGATTACAGGTCTATAATTTCCAAAAGACTGTGTACCAGAAGTATAGCCTGGTTGCCTAGCAAAGTCAACCAAGACTTCTGGGCTGGAGGAAGGGTAGCTACATTGACAGACACTGCAATGACACTGTCCAGGAGCTAAATGAATGTGGCATGTTCTTGAGATCCCACAGAATGAGGATAAGAGGTATTTTGGCTTGCTAGATGCAGGGAAACTAAGCAGGTGGCTAACCTCAGTCCAGTCATGTTAGAGACTTTGATGGACATGGAGATTATTTCCCAGGTACTGCTAGCTGAGGTATAGAGGTAGCTAGGATACTTTTCAAGTTTAAGGCTACATGCAATGAAAATGACATTGACTTCAGTGTGTGTGTGTGTGTGTGTGTGTGTGTGAGAGAGAGAGAGAGAGAGAGAGAGAGAGAGACAGAGACAGAGACAGAGAGAGAGAGTTACAGAGACAGAGAAAGAGACAGAGACAAAGAAAAAGAGACAGAGACAAAGACAAAGAGACAGACAGAGACAAAGAGAGATAGAGAGACAGAGACTCTCTCTCTCTCACACACACACACACACACACACACACACATACACAAAGACTGAGAGAGACAGAGACAGATAGAAACAAATACAGAGACACACAGAGAGCCAGAGCCAGAGAGAGGAAGAGAGACAGAGAAAGATAAATGGACACAGAGATAGGGAGATAGAAAGACAGAGACAGGGTTAGAGACAGGCAAATTGTTCCCTATTTCATAAGCGTGAATTTTAGAGGCTTTATTTTGTCCAGCTACTCTCACGAAAATTAGACATGAATTTGTAATCATTTGGGACTAAATGGTGAGATGTATTTTCTTATTCATTTGCTAATTTTTTCAGCATTAACTAAATGTTCTACTTTTAAAATATATATGTATCACACACACATATCTTGTTTGGTCTGCTAAAAAGGCACAGACTGAGTTCGGATGATTTTAGAGCTAAGTCAGGTTGAGGGCTTCAGTCCACTGCACATATTTTAAAAATTATCTACTTTCACTTCATACTATTTAGCTCATTATTTAGACACAATCCTGTATGGAGGTAGAGGCATTTACAAAATGACCTCTTGAGGTCCTTTCGTCTTTTGTCCTGAACAGGAGGTGATTTCTTGTCACATGGCTGTCAGAAGGATAGAGGGCTGTTGTTTCCAATATTGAAATGCTATGTAAATGTAACCTGTGATTTTTCATGTCCAGTCCATTTATAGTGTTCTACGAAGCCAAAGTTGGCTGTGAGATGCTACAATATGGCCCAGGGAAATAACCTCCAGCCAAGGAAATACAGGAGAAATAAAGCAGCATTTTGGTGAGAAACCTCTTCTCAAAGACACAGATTCACCTGCTAACCAAACAATTAGCTTCTTAAAAAATAAACAAATCCAGGAAAGCAGTCAAAACACCTGCCTGGCACTCTCCCTGTTATTTTATGTGTCTGTGGTGCTTTTAGTTCCAGAGATTATTGTTGCCTCATGGATGATTTTCTGAGGATACGCAGTCTCACTGACCTGCCTCTTTTGATTTTTTCCCCCCTTCTCTCCTCCAGAAGGTGAGGGAATAGACAATGTTTTGTGTATGTGAAGCAACTGTGGGATAGCACATGAGTCTCACTGAGGGCTGAGGCAGTCTAATGACATGGATGGTCCTTAAAAAAAAAGGCAGACAGTGGGCAGGCATGTCAGATCTCTGTCCCTGGCAGCACAGGGGAATTTTGAGCTGGAGGTGTTTCAATGAGGAGATCATATCACCCTTTGCTCTAATTACTGCTAAAATATCATACATCATGTCAGGGAATTTTCAATTTATGGATACATCTCAGATCTGGGCACAAGCACCACGACAGCATGCAGGGAAACTGTTACTGATGGTTTTGAGTTTCCATAAGAAAGGGAAAACAAGGGGAGAGCAAAGCAGATATTATCCAGAGATGTGAAGGCAGATGAATCCAGTTTTGTAAAGTTCCATCAAAGATGCTCTTTTGGAAAATGACTTAGAAGCCAAGCAAAGTAGAGGGTGGGCAGAAAATCCCTTCCCTGAGTTCCTTGGGTTATTTAGACAGGTGAAACACCTTAACTTGAACTATCTGGTTCACTGAGCCTACGGAGACCTCTCTGGAGAATCACAGCCCACTCCCTACTCTCTAGATCAGTGTGCATTTTACTTTGGCAAAGATGTCATTTGGATTTCTTGCCGACGTCTTGTGGGGGAGAGCCAGAGGTTACTGTTCAAAGAATGTGACTGTCAAAGTCATTTATGTATTAAAATTGAGGAACAGATCACAGAATGTCAAGAGTTGGAGGGCACTTTTGATATCAGCTTGTCTGAATCCTTCATTTTATATTAAGTAAGTCTCCAGGAGGTGAAGTGTCTTGTCCAAGGTCATATGACTAGTATGGGCAGGGGGGAAGTACCATGACAGAGATTACAGCCTCACCTTGCCACCCAGCACCCAGTGACTAGATGTGAAAGCTTAAATTGTATGCCATGTGTGGTACATCAAGAAAGCAATAATGCCTCAGATCTCCAAAACCATCAAATACCCAGAAACATTTTTTGGCCTCAGTTTCCTCATCTGTAAAGTGAGAATCATAATAGCACCTACTTCAAAGGGTTGTTGTGAGAATCAAATGTGCTAGCTGTACTGATTCGGAAGCCTGAGCCCTTCTCTCTTCTTTGCATGGGGCTGGCTGGAGAACACAACCATTCTTCTCTCCACTTTTGATACTCTCCCCAGGGCTTCCACCACTGGTGATCCTTCCTTGATCTTCCACCTCCTCTCGTAGTTTCTATGCTTCAGATTCTTTGGCAGAGTGAATGAAAAACCTCTTCCTCTGTTCCTCTCTCTTCATGTACCTCAAACCTACTCTTCCTAAACCCCCCCTCCTCTTCCCTCCTTTACCATTGCGCTCTTTAGGACTGCCCCCTTCTAACATTCTAATATCCCTTCATCATACCTCCAACAGAATGTAGGCTTCTTGAGGGCAGGGATTATTCCATCTTTTGTTTCTGTCTCCCCAGTGTTGAACACATTATCTGACATGCAGTAGGTGTCTAATAAGTGCTTGTGACTGACTGATCTTAGACTTCTTCCTCTCACCCGCCCCCCCATCTTGCGGCACTCATGGAAACCCTGGTCTGCCATCAGGCCCTGCCTCTTCCTCCATCCGTTCCAGTACTCGTCTCATTTCTTATGGGCTTAAGTTTGTCCTCACAGTTCAATCTCCAATCATCATGAAGTTTTGCTTTCTTAATGCATTTCTCCTGCTCTGGCCTCATTTTCTTCTTTTTAACAATTTTGATAACATAGTTAGCCATTTGTTTCCCTTTGAAACCATTGCCCTCTTCTTCTCCACCAAAACTTCCCAAACCATAGCTCTGAGTTACCCAGGGCATCCCCCTTGAGGGCTCCTACTAATGTTAGGAAATGATGATGGAAGATGTTATGCAACCATGCTGACATACAAATTTGTCATACCCTTTCACTGTTGCACCAAAGAGCTTTTATTCCTCCCTGATTAACTCTCTATGTCATTCTGCATATCAGAAGTCTCTTCCCTCTTCAGGCCTCTAGTAATACCAGCCTCCTACTCTGAGGAAATGTACAGAAGATGGGAGCAAAGGGAAGCAACTAGGGAAAAATATGAAAGAATGCCCAGGTCTTATAAGAATGGGTGAGATGACCTAGAATTGATAGTCTCCCTGAAAAGAAGATAAACGCCCTTAGGGCATGGAACATTTATTTCCTTTATCTTTGTAGCCCCAATGCCTGGCACCTAGTAAATGCTTAATAAATGGTTGTCAATTTAGTGACAGTGGGAGTCGCCTTCAAATACCTGAATCACTATCACTAGAAGAGGGATTACACTTGTTCTGATGGGCCACAGAGGAAGAACCAGGAATGATGGGGTAGGATGCTTCAAAGAGGCAGGTAGCCTTCCAGGCAGGGGGAGACAAAAAGAAAACAAACAAAGCACCATGCCCTCCCCCATCCCTTCCTTATAATTGACAGTCTCAGAGGGTGGCTGATTCTCCTTACTGTTTCTCTTCAGGCAGAAGTTACAAGATTACTTGTTTAGCTTGATATAGTGGGGATGGCCTTCAGGCATGGGCTGGATGGAATAATTACTGAAGTCCTTTCCAACTTTAAAATTTTGTGATTCTTTGGATTTACTTATATGACTTGACACAGTTCAATCATCTACAATAATCTTGGTTTTTCCACTTGCAAAAGTGAGTTTATAAAGACCCATTCAAACATGTCTTATAGGGATATCATAGCAGATGTGCTCTGGGATTTATCACTTTAACATTTTCTTGGATAAGCACAGTCTTTTATTTCTGTCCTCCTTCCCCCTCCAACAACAACATTTGGAAACTGAGTCGAAGGAGCACTGAACTGGAAGTTAGAAGAACTGGGTTCAGGTCATAGCTCCAACCTTTACTGGCTATTAGGCCAAAGGCAAATCAAGTCTCTTGATTTCTCCATCTGTAAAATGGGGATAAATAATATTTACACTACTAACTATGCAGTGTTAATAAAAGGTGACTGATTGTTCTTCTAAATGTTATTATTCTCTTCAGCCCCTGCTCCTGTCAACCCCAGGACAGCTTGGCTCGTTTTGGGGACGCAAAACTGACCACATCTTTAATCACATCCCATTGAAGGAGCTGAGAACATTTGAACAACTCTGCATGAAAGTGAGGACAACAGATGCAAGATCAGAGGAGCAGAGAGGAAAATGAATTGTCAGCTCCATCAGCCAGTCCTCCCATTCCCAGACCTGGCCTCAGCATGGCTGCCGCCCAGCCGCTGCTGCCATCTGTATCCTTACTGTTGAGTGAATGGAGCAAAAGGAAATGTTTAGCAATGTCATCCTATCTCATAAAGAGATCTTGATGAGGGTTCTGGTACTGCAGAGATGGTATAATTAAATCAAATATCTGTTTATGAAAAGTTAAACAAAACCAGGCAAACTTGAATCTATGGCAAAGAACCAACTTCCTAAAAACACAACAACAATAAAAAAAAAAAATCCAGCCTACAGCAGTTGATAAATTATTAGGGACCTGCCTGGGTCATCGATTCCTGAATAATGCCCATCAAAGACAAATGGGAGCGAGCGGTGGAAAATTTTAATGATGCCACTCAGTTTCCTTTATACAATGCCATGTAAGGAAGTGAGTGCCAAGGGGGAAAGTCATTTGGAGTCATAAATTCAATAAAAAGATGTCGTCACTGCTCCTTAATGCCACATTTCGCTGTGCATCAAAGTTTCTGTAATTTTCTAAGGAAAATTGATTACATTCCCATCTTAAAACTAAAACACAATTTTAATTTTGAGCATATTCAGAGCACTCCCTTTCATGTGGGCTATGCTGATGCCAGCAGAAGATGCGACAGCACACTGGATTCGTGTGAGCCGTAACTTTAATTTTGAAATATGTAATACATTTTTAATAAGGACAACCAAATTTGTTTCCTTAGAAATGTATTTTAAAGAGCCTGTAATAAGCTGCCATCTACAAAGGAAAGCTATTTAAAGGCAAAAACAAAAATTCAAGGACTCCATTCTCAAAGCAATTGCTTAAGCAGGTGCATACTAAAAACTGAATTTGTTGGTGCACAAAAGACAGGCTGTAGATTTTAGTGATGATTCATAAACTTGGTATGTAAGTAGGTGGCTTTAAAAGTGGCCGAGCACATAGCATTTCCATATCAAACAAGCTTTAACATGGGAACTAGATTCTTTTGTCATCCACACTCTCAAACCTCCCCCCACCAATAAAGGAATATTTGTGTATATGTATAAATAATATATGCACGTATTATATAAACATGTATATAAATAATATATGCATATATTATATATAACCTGCAAATACACATACCTGGCTATATTTATTTGCATACATTTATGCATATTTCTATATATCTACATATAGATATCTATCTATTGATATATCCTACTCATAAATATTATAGATTCTATATCTCTACATAGATATATGTGTGTATGTATGTGTGTGTGTATATATATATTCCTTTATTTGGGCATGTGGGAAGGAGGATAACAAAAGCCTTATTATATTAGATATAAATATAAATATAGACATAACTAAGAATACTGAAATAACTATTTATCCATATGCAGATACACAGATATACTGTATCCCCAAAATCTTACCATAGTTTAAAATAATAGTTTAAAGCTGCACTAAGACTTTTGGGACACCTTGTTGCTAGAATATGCATGCATATGTATGAATATACTTACATAAATGCATATGAAGGTGTATTTGTACATAATCTTAGAGACGAAGCATGGACAAGAAGGAAGAGTTCTGGATTTGGTTTCAGGATATCTGGGACAGTTAATAAGCATGTGACCCTGGAAAGGTAATTTCTCTAGTCATAGTTTCCCATTTTTAAAACAGGAATAATAATGACGCCTATCACAAAGGATTGATGTATCAAATGAGATGATATATGCAAGGTACTCTGCAAACACTAAAGTGCTAAAAATATTAGCTACTTTTATTATTATTAGTAGTAGTAATAACTTATTCTATAAACTTCAGACAAGTCACTAGGGTTACACATTTAGAGCTGGACAGGGCTTCAGGAATATTCTAGGCCAAGCCCTTTATCTACAACTTAGATTGTTTAATAATCTCAGAGAGATTTAATAACTTTCTGAGTAACCAGAAGTAGAGTTAGAAGAGCTGAGAAATCGAACCCAAGACCTATGACACCAAATTCAGTGCTCTTCCACTGTACCTAGCCCCTTATTTTCAGACGCAGAAACTGAGGTCCATTGGAAATGAAGTGACTTTCCCAAAGTAACACAGAAAATAAATGCCAGATCAAGAATCAAATCCAAATTCTGACTGCAAATTCAGAGCTCCGTCAACTTTACTATCAACTAAGTTACAGAAACGTAGCAAAATGTGCTGATAGAGGGAATTTCCACAGCTGGAATTCCTTATAGTTTTTTTGTGTCTTTGAACACAAACACACACACACACACATACATACACCTCAAAAGATAAAAAAGAGTAGACCGTAAATAATCATAGGAGATCGAGCTGTAAAAGATCTTAGATACAACCTAGTGCATGGACAGATGACCTGGAAGCCAGGAAGACCAGAACTCAAGTTCTGTCTCTGACTCACAATAGCTGTGTGACCCTGGACAAGTCACCTAACTTTTCTGTGCTGTAAGAAATTCTCAAAAAAAAGTTGCAGAAAAGGAGCCAATCTGTGTTGATAGAGCCAATTTCCTCATCAAGAAGTTCCTTATATCAATGAAAATTGCAGGTCTAGTCCCTATTCCTGTCCTAAATAATGTTTTGGGAACCAAATGAGTTTTGTAAAATGTTTGTAAGGGTGGTTTATATCCTGTCATTGCTCATGCTGAACCTAGTAGTGAAGAGTCTTGAATCTTTGGAACATCACCAGGAAAAAAATATTTTGCTTCTCTTTTGCTAGTTGGTCTTTAAAAAGAGGTAAGATTCTTAGCCCAGATGATCTGGGAGGCAGGCATATAAAGAACTAATAAGGGGGGGGGGTACGTCATTTTATCTCTATGTGCCAGCAAAAAACAAACAAACAAAAAAACCGAAACCAACCACAAACTAGGACCTAGCATTGTCCTGGAATCAAAGGCCAGGCTGAAGCTCAAAAGGGATGAATGTTATATGGCCACTAACTGATTATTGCTAGCACCTTGTCACTGTCTACCATACACAGTTTATTTTTTCCCAAGCAGCTTGATGTAGGGTAAAGAGTACTGTCCAAGAAATGAGGAGGCCTGGGTTTTAGTCTAAATCAATCAATTAACAAGGAATTATTAAGTGCATATAAGTCCCTGGTGTAACGGATAGACAGCTGAACTTGAAAGCAAAAAGCTGGCTTCAGGTCTTACCTTGGATATGTACTAGCCTTGTGACCAGGGACACCCTCATTTAAAGTCTCTGCACTCTATGCAACTTTACAAGACTATAAGTTGCCAGGAAGTACTAATACTGACCTCTTTTAGTACAAGTAATTTCCTGGCTTGGGTATTCCCTATGCCAGTAAAATAACAATTCCTGTCTCTATACCTATATTATGTGCCAGGCACTGGGGATACACAATGAAAGTTTTCGACCTTAGGAAAATTACATTCTGTTGGGGGAAAAAATGTTTGTATGTGTATATAAACACCACATACACAGTGTTGTTGTTTAGTCATTCAACTGTGTCCAACTCTTTGTGACCTTGTGTACTATTGTATATCAATACTGTCCTTGGGGTTTTCTTGGCAAATGGACTGCAGTGGTTTGCTACTTCCTTCTCCAGTGGACTAAGGCAAACAGAGGTTAAGTGTCTTGCCCAGGATCATAAAACTAGTAAGTATCTAAGACCAAATTTTAATTCAGGTCTTTCTGAGTCTGAGCTCTATCCATTGAGCCATCTAGCTGGCTCCCATATACACATACCTACATATTTTATACATATACATACATGTGTATATATACATTATGAGATATATAATTAGATATAGATATGCAGAATAAATACAAGGCAATTACAGAGGGAATAGGCCTACATAACATTTTTATTTATCTCATCTTGCACAAGTAAGGTAAAGGGGTACTTTGAAGAAAAATAGGAGAAATCAAAAAGGAAAAGGGGGAAAAAATGATGGGAACAGGTGGTACAATCTAAATTTTCTAGCTGGCTGTGGCCTTCAAGATAACCAGTCTAGCCCCCTCATTTTACAGGTGAAGAGATGAGACTGGAGGATACTTGCCACCCACATCCACAAGTTTCTCCGAGAGAAAGTTTTGTCATTTTGGAAAAAGAGAATTTTCTGCCTCCAGAAAGTTGTCCTCATTTCCCAAAGATGAGAAAAGTTAGCCCTGACTCCAACTTAGAAATCTTTGAGAAGTATGTCAGTCTTAGAGATGAGGACTTGGAAAGTCTGAACTGGTCCTTTCACATGACTCTGGGGAGGATTTTAATGGTACTCCGGGGTGAGTCACGGGGGTTCTGACACCTCCTTTAATTCCTGTAGATGGAAACCACTTGCATGACCATGTGATTAATTCTTCTTCAATCTCACCCCAAAAGCACTAAGGATATGAAAGGGAATAACTGAACCTGCAAGCTAATGCTTGGTTAGTCCCACTGACTTGTGGGGCTTAGGATCTATTTTTCAAATCATGTTACAGGCATAATTGGCATCTGGCTTGATGCTGCATTTTATGTTCTGTTTTTATAAACAGGAGGATTTTTTAGATTGATTGGAGGCAGCTGTATTTTGCAAAGTGCCTTATGCTGTGACTGTACTTTACACTTTGCTAAATGGACTTCTGATATAGCAGTTCTAATCCATTTGGGTCTGTTATGGTTGGCTACATTTCTGCAAACAAGAGACACACTACTTTTGTTTTCATTTTAAACGTGTATTTGAGTGACAGGTGGAAGCCAAGAAGTTGCAGAGAGAGGTTCAGCTGAGTTCACAGATGCACCCAAAATGCCAAAGGTTTATTGCGATCCTGCCTGGTTTATGTCATGGGACACAAGCTCTCCTAAGCCCCAGAGATTTCGAATGTTTTCTTGCAGATGCCCCAGAAATACACAGGAGATAAAAGAATAAGAAAGTCAAGAGAGAAAAAGCAATGGAGAGAGGGGGAAATGGAAAGGGGAAGAAAGGGAAGAGAGGATGAAATTGAGAGAGACAAAGAGAGACAAAGAAACAGAGGGACAGACATATAGAGGGAAAGAGAGAATGAGATGGAAGGAGAGGAAGAGGAAGTGGGAGAGGGGGAAAAGACAGATTATGGCAACCTTCAAAACTTTCTGGCTGAGGTAGGAGTTAAGGATAGGTCTTTAATCACTACCAGAAGGGTTGAACTGAGACTCAGAACAATTCTTCTCAACCTATTAATGTGTATCACTGAGGAACTACTATAGCAATCATGTGAAGGGCAGAAATATGTTAGGATGATCAACTGTGGGGAGAGTGTTTAATCAGTACAACTCATTAGGAAGCATGGACACACAACTACACAGAAACTGTAGTGTAGTGGAAAGAATGATGTATGGAGTCAGGTGATGTGGGTTAGAATCCTGGCTCTTCCATTTACTGTATCACTGTTCTGTGCCTCAGTTTCCTCATACACAAAAAAAGCCATGGACAAAATTCAGACATAAAAGGTGAAACTATAAGCAAATTAGGAGAAGTAATAGTTTAACTGTCAGATGTATAGAGAAGGGAAGCATTTATGATCAAAAAAGAGATGAAGAACATTATGAAATGCAAAATGGTTAATTTTGATTACATTAAAATGAAAAGATTTTGCACAAACAAAGCCAATGCAATCAAGATCAGAAGGGAAGCAGGTATCCGGGGAAAAAAATTTTCACAGCCAGTGTCTCTCATTAAGGCCTCATTCCTAAAATATATAAAGAACTGAGTCAAATCTATAAGAATACAAGTCATACCCCAATTGATAAATGATCAAAGGATATAAACAGGCAGTTTTCAGATGAAGAAATTAAAGCTATCCATTGTCATATTAAAAAATGTTATAAATAACTATTGATCAGAGAAATGCAAATTAAAACAGCTCTGAAGTATCACACCTATCAGGTTGTCTAACATTGCAAAACAGGAAAATGATAAATGTTAGAGAAAATGTGGGAAAATTGGAACACTAATGCATTGTTTGGTGGAGTCATGAACAGATCCAACCATTCTGGAGAGCAATTTGAAACTATGCCCAAAGGTCTATAAAACTGTGCATACCCTTTGATCCAGCAATACCACTTCTAGGTCTGTATCCCAAAGAGATCACAAAAATGGGAAAAGGATCCACATGTACAAAAATATTTATAACAGCTCTTTTTGTGGTGGTCAAGAATTGGAAATTGACAGGATGACCATCAATTGGGGAATGGATGAAAAAGTTGTGGTATGTGAATGCAATGGAATATTATTGTTCCATAAGAAATGGCTAGCAGGCAGATTTCAGAAAAACCTGGATGATGCTGAATTGATGCTGACTGAAATGAGCAGAACCAGGAGAACACTGTACATAGTAACAGAACCATTGTGTGATATTGATTTTCTTAGACTTAGCTCTTCTGAGCCATGCAATAGTCCAAGACAATTCCAAAAGACTCATGATGGAAAATGCTATCCACAGCCAGAGGAAGAACTGTGGAGTCTGAAAGCAGATAGAAACATACTATTTTCTCTTTTTTTGTTTTTTTTCTTTCTTTCTCATGGTTTTTCCCTTTTGTTCTGATTCTTCTTTCATAACACGACTAATGTGGAACTACATTTAATATGATCATACATGTAGAGCCTATATCATATTGCATGCCATCTTGGGGAGGGGGAAAAATTTAGAACTCGAAATCTCATAAAAATGAATGTTGAAAACTAAAAAGAAATTAATTAATAAACAAAAAAGAGGGCACTGGATTAAAGGACTTCTAAAGTTCCTTTCCAGCACCATGTGTAGGATTCTAAGAATTAGCCAGAGAGCTTGCAGATACCAACCAAATTTTCCTGGAAGGAGAAGGGCAAAGAGATTCCTATTTAACTCAACACAAGTTGAGAACATAACACCACTGGAATAAAGTTAATTGAAACATAGCCGGAGGAACATGGCTGCTCACTGCTGAATCCTCTGAGACACTAGCAGTAATTCAGCGATAGTGCTGAAAATTATTAGCCATGGGGGTATTGAAATTCCTAGTGTGCTTGCGGCTGTTCTCAATTCCTAATTAATGTTTCATATTGCTCCTGGTCAAAACTCCTCTTTGTGCGGAACTTTAAGGAATAACACACTGTCCATCACTAAGAAAGTAACATTGGTTTCAAAGTCATGGAAGGAAGTAGGCAATATGGATGTTTCTATTGGATGCCCCTTTTTCATTGTTTTATAACCCTCCCCCCTTCTCTCCCTCCCTCCCTCTATTCCACTCTCTCTCTCTCTCCCTCTCTCTCTCTCCTTCCCCCCCTCCCTCTCCCTCTCCTTTTCCCTCTCTCCCCCTTAACCACTCTCCTCTCCCCTCCCCTCTCCTTTCCTCTTCTCTCCCTCTCTCTTCCAGTTAAGTCGTGATTTCATTGGTGTAAAGAACTCTTTGTTAGGAAGAGGAAACTCCCCCTACCGATACAAATCTTCCTCTTTTCTATCAGACCATATTAGGTGCATTCAATCTCTGGTCCATTATTCATTCCCATATTTTAAGCTATGGTGCAGAAACCTATTCTCTTTTATTGTTTGTCTTTGTATCTCCAGTGCTTAGCATAATACTTAACACACTGTAGGCACTAAAATTCTTATTGATTGATGGACTGACACCTACTTCTTAACCAGCTTGTCAGGTCTCAACTTTGTTTCTTACAAAGCCCTTGCCTTTGATCAGCAACAGGGATGAAAGCATCATTATGCCTTGGTCATAAGGTCTTTGTCTATTACCTCAGGCTTCAAAGTCCTTAGCAATGCTTTCTAGATTTCTTCTTGCAGTATCTTTTCTACTCCCCTGTAGCAGCTGAAGCAGGTATTAATCATCATGTGAAAAGAACTGGGAGGTTTTCTTCCCCCACCCTACATGTATGCCTCAGGAAATTAAAAAAAAGCCCTCAATAATGGTAGGGTTAAATCAACTAATAGCTGACATGGCATTCTCCACAGGGAGTTTCTAACCCCCAATATTTATCTATTCTTCCTCTGAGTATCAGAGAGGCAACCCTGGAGTTGATGGCTAGAGATTTGGTCACTTTCCCAGAAGGTAGTAATGCCTAAAATACTCTGTGGAACCACTTAAGTTTGAAGCATCAGGTTATGCAAAATTGATTGGTGTCCTCAAAGTCCTAAATTCTATACCTATAGCTTACTTAAGAAAAAATTCAAGTATTCAAATTATGGGTGAATCATTTAACTAGGGTGGAGCCGGATCATAGAAATGTTGAAAAGTCCTTTTTAAAAAAAAATACAGGTAACATTTTTAGAGCTTGTGTGAGATGCAAGAAAACTTGGTTTCACGTCCTGTTTCTGATCTACACTGACTATGTGTTCCTGGACGCGTCTCTTAAGTTCCTTTAGGCAACTCTCTAACACTACAAATTGTCTAGGTGGTGCTGATCATCATTGATGGAGGGGGTTTCCTCTTCTAGGAGTCCCTTATATAAATGAATTCATAGGTACAGCCCCCTCCTTCTGACTTGCTGGCACATCTCTTAGCTAGTTGGGCCCTATGGATGCTGATCATTATTCCTTGGAGGAAAGACTTGTTCCTCAGTGGGTCCAACTTCCTCCTGTCTAAAAAAGGCTGTGTATTGCTTAGCTCTGCATGTTCTGCATGTCCACTCATGTGGGAGTGTTTGACCATTTTCAATCTGGATCACATTCTCCCTTCTTCCACCCTCCTGTCATAATTCTTCTGTCTCTTTACGTGTTTTTTCCTTCTGTTATTCCCCTGAAATCCTTATTCTGTTTCTTTTTCAAGGAACACTTCATTCTCCCTGATACGATAACTGGGAACATGGAGTGACATTTCTTGAGTCCTTTTATCTTCTTTTCTTTGAGGGAGATTTGGAGCATAGATAGCTGCTACCTGGCTGTGACACAAAGACAAATTTTGTCCATTCTATACAGGCCATTGCAAAATTCTCTCTTCCTCTCCCATGCTTGCTAGAAACAAAATTTCCAGTCTGTTTTCATTCTTCCTAGTAGCTCCTGGAAGATCGATAGCTAGGCTAGAAAGTTCCAATTTTCTAGCTCTATTGGAGAAGCAATGTGGTACATTGGAAAGATCAATGATCTTAGAAGATCTGGGTTTGAATCCTGACTCTGATACTTACTAGCCCTGCGAATACAAGGAAGTCATTTCCCTAAGGAGAAGACTAGGTATCTCATCTATAAAATGGGGCTAATGATATCTGTATAAGCCAGCCTCAGAATGTTGTTGTGGGGGAAAGTCTCTCTGATTTGTCCTAAAATATCATATCAATAAATTATTATTTTCATTCTGTACTCAAGAAGAGAGGCTGAGAGCCCAGGTCATTTTCCTGCCTTCCATTTGCCTCCTCTAGGAATCTTTGGTGATTTATCTGCCATCATCAGGCATGGGTTTGAACCATTTTTCTAAGTCCCAGACAGTTAAGAAAGAAGTGAAGAACACTGAACAATGATTCCAAATTGTCTTGATGGACCAGAAGATAATAGCAACTGCCTGCCAAGTCTCCCTATGTCCTGGTTGACCTATCAGCCTGGAGGAGCCCATGGCAGAATAAGAAAGTAAACATGAATAATGAGGATAGAGACAGGTGGTTTGATGGTCCAGTTCTAAAGTCTTAAGTCACACAAATGATTTATGTCTTTGAGTGAAAATTTTCACCAGTTTTCTTTTCCTCAGTCACTCCTGCTTGCCCTTTGTCCCGATATCTTTGCAGAAGTCTCTAAGTACTCCAGCTGTAGGAGACTATGGTCATTACTCTGGTGGTGTCTCTGGCCTCTTTATTTTTATAAAGTAGTGGCTGTGGTACTCTGCAGAGCTCTGTGACCTGGTGCACAATCTGCATAATTTCTTGCAGTTGATTATAAGTGGGTAACCAAAGAAAAACAGCAGTCAAAAGTAAAATCCTGGCCTTGAGCTCTTATCATCAAGCACAATGGATAGGGAAAGCAGTGTCTTCAATCTTCTTTGAGTTAAGGTAGTAACAATGAGAATCAGGGAAGTATAAGAAAGAGAGGATCTGTCTTGTAATGAAGAAAACTGAAGTGAAGCCTCTGCTACGTAGGAGGTAAGTGACCACATGGAATTGAAAACCTCTTAGTGTCCCTCAGCAACTCTCCAAGATCATCAATAGCTGATCTCCATGAAGTGGATGGAATTTCAACACCTGGAGTTTTTCAAACTTGATGAAATCAGTTTTCAATCAGCTCTAACTGCCATCATCACCAAAATAAAAATAATAGTCTACATACACATATTACTTTGAAATTTATGGGGCGGCTAGGGGGCACAGTGAATAGAGCACTGGCCCTGGTGTCAGGAGGACCTGAGTTCAAATCCTACTTCAGACACTTAACACAAAAAACTAGCTGCGTGACCTTGGGCAAGTCACTTAACCCCAATTGCCCTCCAAAAAGCAAAAAAAAAAAAGAAATTCACAAGGTATTTTATGTACATGAGTTCATGATGCTTTGGCAAGAACAGTCACTGGCTTTTCTTTAGAATTAGTGAGTACATAGCAAGCATCTTCTATGTACCAGACACTCCAGCAGATTCTGGGGATACAAGTACAAAAGTGAGAGTTCTTGCCCTTGAAGAGCTTACTTTCTACGTGGGGAAACACAACATGTTTGCAGATAAATCAGTGCAGAATATATCTATAGTGCCTACTTCCAGGCTGCTCAATGATTTTCAAATAATATATGTTAGGTCCCAAGAGGGTGGCTGATGCTTCTGGATTCCAGTGGTTCCCTGTGAGTCCTGGTTCCTACTAGCTTCCCTTCAGAGGTCCTGTCAGCATGCTTTTCATTTGCAGTCAGCTAGTAATAGCTAATAGTTAACATAAGTACTTCCATGTTTGCAAAGCACTTTATGTAATATTTTTATCTGAAGATAACACAGCAGAAACAGTAACTACAAAATATCCCCCATGAAATGGGGGTGCACTCTCCCACAAATACACAGAGCCTCCTTGGTAAGAGAGGGCATAAACTTAGATTATATACACATGTAAAAAACACATGACCAAGGTGGTACACACCTCTGAAAGTATGGCATTGATGTCCTTTTTCTTGAGTCCTCCTAAAGCACCCCCTAGGATTCACTGACTTTTCAGTCAGGGGAATTCCTTCTGCCAACACATAGTGGGACCTACTTATGACTTAGTGCAGTGGACAGAACTCTGAATTCAGAATCAGAGTACTCAGACTCAAGACCTGTCTATCAATTATGATCTGTGGGGCTCTCACATTGTTCATCTGTAAGATAAGGAGGTTAGACTATATGGCTTCTAAAAAGTTTCTTCTAGTTTTAAAAAGCCACAATCTATAATTTCATTTGACTTGCACAACCATGTGAGAAATACTACAACTATTATTCCCATTTTACAGATGAGGAGGAAGCTGAAAAGGAAAGAGATTTCCCCTGGTCAGATGCAGGATTTGAACCCAAGTTTCTGCTGCCTACAACTCTATCACCAGCAACCATTCTATTCCATCTCTCTCTCCCTCTCTCTCTGCCCCTCCCTCCCTCCTTCCCTCCCCCCCCTCTCTCCTCTCTGTCTTTTTCAATGAAAACACAAACAATAAAAATAATCACTCAGACTTTGCTTTTGTTTTAAGTGAAATCAAGTTGAGGTTCCCTATGTGATTCCCTTTTAATTCTCTAAGATATGACACTAAGTAAGACTTTATTATTTTAGACAAATACATTTTGAGCAGTGAACCCTCTCCTCAATAAACAGTAACTGCTTACTCACAGCAGATAAAGGGAACTACAGACTGGGAGGGAGGGTGGAGACAGATGCCTATTATTGTCTGGCCTCCTCCATTTAAAAACTGGCCTCCCAGCTAGTGGAAACTCTTTTTGCTTTCAAGATGGACAAACTTTCTAACTCATACATTATTCAACAATAATGAGGATAATAAATGCAGGAGACTTTTTTTTAAATGTGTCATTAAAAAGGAAACCCACCACCAGAACAAAATAAGAGCTATTTGAGGAAACTACTATTTTTTCTGACAATTTATGAAAAAAAAGTAGCTTTTAAGGAGTTGGGGATGTTCATGCTTGTTATGGCAGAAACACCTTCAATTCTGCACGTTTCTCCACGCTGACTTGCAGCCTGCCGGGCACTAGGAGGACAGCATATGGTACCTCCTGGATGTTTCCCCACCCCTTTCTCCCCCTCACTCTGAGGGGTCCACAATGAATAGCTCTGTCAATCTAACACTTTAAGGATCAACATCAGAATTGAGACTTTCATTTTCCAGAGCCCCATCCAATTAAAGGTATCCTGGACCTCCTGGAGGATTCATCCTTTAAAGCCCATGTGACTGCTAGGGCATCAGGACTGGACATCCATTCAAATCAATGTGGCATGCCTGTAGACCCTATACAATATTATAAATGGCATTACTGGCCAAACCCTTTGTGTAAAGGGCTGGGAATCAATGCTAGGAAACCAGCCCCTCTCCTTAGAAGGGCACACTGTATGAAGTTGTTCTGCTGATCTGGCATTCATTTTGGTTGGGGGTGGGGAGAAGGTTGGGGTGACCAAATGGGACAACGGGGGTTGTTTTGTGAGCAGCTGCAGGAGTTTGCCTAAGTTATCTTCCCTGGAAATCTGGTGAGAAAATCTTTCCCAGAATCCTGCCAGGCCCTAATCCATCTCTTAAAATCTGCATATACCTATCTTTATAAAAAACAAATGCAATGAAAACTATGCCATGTATCCACATATTAGGCACAGGTATTTATGAAAGAAACAAACAGGTCCAAATAGTAGAAGGTCTGACAAAACATTTCTTTCCTTCCTTCCTTCCTTCCTTCCTTCCTTCCTTCCTTCCTTCCTTCCTTCCTTCCTTCCTTCCCTCTCTCTGTCTGTCTGTCTCTGTCTTTCTCTCTCTGTCTGTCTCTCTCTCTGTGTCTTTCTGTCTGTCTGTCTCTCTCTGTCTGTCTCTTTCTCTCTTGATGGTGTGACAACTTCAACCCATCCACCAGGCACACAGTCCCTTGATTCGGCCTCCACACATCTTTAAAATCATGCTCTGTGAACATCATTATGACAGTGAAAAACAAGATTTTTCCCCCCTGTAAAACTAAATGTCACTCCTGATAGCATAATATCTGAAACATCATCTTTCCAAGTCCACACCAATACTTTACACAGAAAATTAAACTCTCTCTGTTTATTGAGTGGATAATGTAGCCTTCGAATGTGTGAGAACCCCTGCTAGGTGAGAAATTAAAAAAGCAGCACTATAAAGTCTAATGGTATGTATGAAATACAAAAAAAGGTAACTTAATTGGTAATCAGAAGAAATCATAAAACTAATCATGCAATTAATGTCTTAAAAAGCAAGCATATGAGGTGTGTATAATTACAAGAAAACAATGCAATGACGGTCTCAAGCATTAATGAATTGATAGTTGGAAGGCTCCCCCCATCCCCCTATGGGTTTTCTAGGCTAGCTTCCCATTCATGTAAGCAGTTATACCTTGCTTTGTCTACCTCTCCAAACTTAGAGCTTGCTGTATAACAAAAGAACCTGACAGAAAAAAAGCATTTTCCCCCAAGCAAATGTGTTTGCAAGTTTTCCCTTGGAGAGTAAGGGACTTTGGTTGTTTTTGCTTTTATATCCTAACCCCCATCATTCTTTTCCTGGTTACCAAAAACTGGAAACACTCTTTGGAGGAGGGAAGGCAGGGAGAAATCTAGGCATATTAAAAATTATGTAAAGCCTGGTGCTGCTCATCGAGTGCAGGTGTCTGAGAAAATTAATGAACATATATTAACATACATAAATATCTTTTGGTTTCTCTCCTAAATGCTACACAACATATTAATAAATAGGGTTCTTTGTTTCGTACACACATTTAAAAAAGAAATCTCTGCTTTGGAGTTGATTATTCATGTGCTGAGGGTTTATTGCACAGGATGTTAATTTGTTGATAAAAGGGGGAGGGGACCTGAAGCTGTGGATGGGGGCTCGCTGCTACATCATTTCTAGACAACTGTATTGTGATGTGTCCACATCCAAGATTCTTTTGATCCGATGCCATCTTTACCTAACTACCAGAAACATTAGCCTTTCCATGGCAAGAAAAGTTTCAGAAGAAAGAATTCAGACCTGCCACGTGTCAAAAATGTTGAACACTAGTTTTAGAAGTCTAAGAAATAGGGGGAAAGGGAAAGCCAGAAAGACTTCTCGAGCCCTTCTCAAACCCCAAGCCTCAATAAAAGCTAAGACAAAATAGATCTGGGTCAGTGCAAAAACATAGTATGCCATGCCTATAGACTGTCCTGTTCCCTGAAATTCCCAGCATTAGAATGGTCCCTTTGGGGGACAATCTCAAGAAACTTGTTAAAATGTAAATATGCTACCTGGGATGTGTAGCACATTATCTCAATAGCAAATTCATCAAGTCAGTTGACTGTCACAGAGACCAGAGCACACACCTTCAGAAACAATATAGGACAGGTGAGTTTTAAAAGACAAGAAGGGAAAGGGAAAGGTCTGAATATTTGGGTGCTGGCAGGATAGGGGAGACTGGGATGAGACGGTATAATTGGAACCCCCAAATAGCTAGAGGGGGACAGCATTTGGTGTAGAATTGTGTGCTGGGAATGTGGGAGATGGAGCTTTCAGTATGACCAGTCAAACTCAATATGACACTTGCTGAAGGGTACTGGAAAGAATGATGAGGGGAAGAGGGCTGAATGGGAGCCATCAGGCTTGAATCTGATTGCTCATTTTGCCACTTACTACCTGAGTCACATCATCTTTCTTGCCTTTTGTTTCCACATCTATAAAATTAAGAGATTTCCAGCTTTAAGTGTATGAACTATCAGATTGTAAACTTCTTGTGGGCAGGGACAGGCTTTTGCCTCTTCTGGTGTCCTGAGTACTACACACACAGTATCTGGCTCATGGCACTTGATAACCATTTACTGACTGATCCTATGGATGATATCTATTAAGCTACTTAACCTTAATTTCCTCATTTATTTTCTGGAAAAGAGCTTTGAAGAAGTGGGGGATTGAGTATAAGTAGTAACACTGTATATGCTCTGAAATTTGTGGTTGTTTTTTATCAAACTCTTTTTCTTTGTTAGTAGAGAAAGTTCACTATGTGTGGAGAAACAAGGTGGTATACTTGGAAATCCCAAAGTTTAGATAAGATACAGTTTCTACCCTCAGAGAGATTATGTTCTAATTTGGGGATAAATCCAAAGTAAACCTCAGAGATTAGTGAATTTGGAGGAGGATCAGGGGAAGTCTCCTCAAGAATGTGGCAGATGAGTAAGATGGGTGCAAATTCAGCAGGTGAAAATTGGCAAGGAGGACATGCCAGGCAAAGGAACAGAATGAATAAAGTTGTGAAAGTGGGAAAACTCAGGAGAAAGGGAAATGAAATAGATATCACACTTGTTCTTGAGAGATTTGAGCTGCCTTGAAATGAAAGTTTAGTAAAATGAAAGAATATGCTGAGTTCTTTAGGTTCAGATGTTTAAATGGATGTCAATAATAGCTTAAATGGAAGTCAATAAAAGTGGGTAGAAAATAAGAATTTTTTAAAAGGTATATATAGAGAGGGAGGAATAAAAAACTCAAACTTATAAATAGCTATTTTAACTTGAAAGGTTCCTGGGACAAAAATACATAGATTATGAAAATTATATGCAAATATCTCATCAATTATCATACTAAATACACTTGTGGTCCTCCTGGCTATTTCACACATCTGGATGTGGACTCCAAAAAAGTCCTGGTAGTGACTACTTATCTATGTGTATAAGTGGGCCTAGGAATAACTACAAGTCTCAAAATAACTTATTTGAGCTTGTGGGTCTCTGGTGAGAGAGACAGGGAAGTCCTACAAAGACATGTGGATCTCTTATCAGGATGTGGGGCTGCCAGGCTCCCTAGAAGGGCAGAACTTAGACCCAAAGCAGAATTAAAACAGTAGAAACATGTTGGTCAAGGTCAAAGAAAAAGAAAATGGACCACAGTATCTTAACTTCACTATAATCTCAAACTCTCTGCCTCTTTGAAAATAGACTTGAGCAATATTTAGGGAAGAAGAAGGGAAGGAAAGAAACAAACATTTTTTAAAAGCACCTACTATGTTGTTGAGAATTTTACAAATCTTTTATCATTTGATCATCATATTATCTTTTGAGGGAGGTACTCATCTCTAATTTTTGCAGTTGAGAAAAATGAGGTATGCAAAGATTATGTGACTTTTCCAGGATCATAAAACGAGTGGGTGTTTGAGACCATATTTGAACTCAAATCTTTCTGTTGTGAAGTTCACTCCTCTATTGACCACACCACCTACCTGCCTCTAAGCAAGCTGGGTTCAAATCCTAGCTCTGTTTTGTATTGCCTGTGTGACCATGGAAAAGGTCTCTCTTTGCACCTAAATTTCCTCACTTGTTAAAATGAGTAGGTTGGATTAGATCATTTCTAGGAGAGGTGTTACCATATTCTTTTCTAGAGACGTTCTGTAGAGGCTTTCAGCAGAATTCTGAGGCTGACATTTAGGTTTGATGTAAGAGAGGAAAAAAAATCTACTAGTTAGCATTGTCTCAAAGTGGAATAGGATGCTGAGGGGGTAGTGTGTCTCCCCTAAAAGTTTTCTGGTGGTTTTCCAGCCAAGGCTGAATGGTTTCATAGGATGTTAATTATGGTGGAGAGGAGATTCTCATTTAGGTATTGGTTGGACTAGAGGGCCCTGGAGGTTCCTTACAACACTGAGATTCTGTGGAATGTGAGGAGGGCAGCCTGACCAGTAAGTCAAGGATATTTACTGAATATCAATAAAGAGGCATTTTTATGAATTGGTGTTCTCCTGCCTCTGGGAAGCCCTTGAGTATGACCCTAGCAAAAGCAAACTACCATCATTAATACAAAACTTTCAATGTTTACTTTCCCTGTGTTGTCAAAACTTTATATAGGAGGAGACTTTTACCTTTACTGGGGGACTGAGTTTACAATCAAAGTTAAGTTCACTAGTAAAAATATTAATGTCATCCAACAAACAATTCGACGTATATTTATACAGCTGAAATTGTTCAAAAAAGGGTACCTATGAGACTTAGTGGATAGAATACCAGGTCTAGAGTAAGGACACTTACTAGCTCTGTGACCCTGGACAAGTCACTTAAACCTATTTGCCTCAGTTTCCTCATTTGTAAAAGTAGTTGGAGAAGGGAATAGCAAACTACTCCATTATCTTTGCCAAGACAACCCTGAATGGGGCCATGAAGAATCAGATATGACTGAAATGACTGAAAAACAACAACAAATATTTCAAAAAACCTTTCTTGGTTTTGGTCTTTGAGCATTTGTAACAGGCTACCTCTACTTTGGAACAGCCTTGCTCTGACACTGTCCACCACATTGGCCTATGTGATGCTCATGAAAACCTGTTTCAAGACTTCTAACTGCTTTTCAATTTGGGACAATTAATATTTAAGGTTTATAAAATGCTTTTTTTCCCAGCAAACTTGGGATGTTGGTAATAAATTATTATTATTCCCATCTTGGAGAGGAGGAAATTGAAATTTGAGGAATTGAAATAACCTGTCCATGGTCATGGTGCTAGTAAGTGCCAAGGAACAGGACTGGAACTCAGATCCCCCCTTGTCTCTAAATCTAGTACTCTTCCCAATATCAGATTGGGTCTTTGAAGTTCAAAATGATTATGTGGATAATTTCAAATTTGGCATTTATTTTCTGGGTGGGCGAAAGGCCAGGAGATCCATATTCATCTGTCATCAAAGGGGAGGAAATTTGTTTAACAAAAATAAAAACACTACTCAGACCTGTTTATTTGCTCTTAAGGAATATTTCAGTAAAGATACATTAAAATATTTCCTGGTACATGGGACAGCACTAGCATCTGCTTATCTGTTTTTATGTTCCTCACAATAGGTAATTCTTTTTCAGTTCAAAATACTCATAATGGTACTCTATTAGGCAACAATCTTAGATTTTTTTTTCTCAAAGAGAAATTGTTTCCAAAAATGTTAATCATGTCCGTTTCTGAGCTGCATGTCTGTCATCTGTTTCAAAATAATTTGACAGGGTTTTAAGTCAATTAGTAGATCACCACTAGTCAAATCTGGCTTACTTTGCCCAAATTTTTATGAAAAACAAAACTTAAAACTGATGTGTGCTCTTCTTCAGATTGCATTTCCCTTGTACAAGAATTGCGTGCATTCTGAGGGTTTTCCCACCTTCATAATGGAAGATCTTCACTGAGAAAGCCACGGCTTCTTAAGTCATCCTTCTTGGGATGATGGCACACACTGACAAAGTGGCTAGTTAGAGAGCTGCTGGGGGAAGTAAGGCCTATGGCTAGAGGAAGAAAAGAACAATGCCAGCCCCACGTGGAAACTGAGCCCAGACCTTTGAGCCTAGACCACTAGAGCCAGCTGGCTATAGACAGTATTTTGCTGAGGACAAAGTAAACATATCACATGAATTTTGCAAATTTCTTCTAGTAAAAAAAAACAGGGATTGAGGTTTAGAATGAAAGATAAGCTATCAAGGGAGCTGGATCAAAGGGAATTTATGCTGAGACATCATAGAATCAGAGAATTTTAGAGTTTTAGGGGACCTTCAACAACATCTTCCTAAGTATGGAATTGAAAAAAAAAATCTACAAAAATAGCTATGATTCCCATAGCATGTTAAGGTTTGCATAGCTCTTTATAAAAATTATCTCATTTTTATCTTCAAAACAACCTTGAGAGTATGTGCTATTATCATCCCCATTTTATAGATGAGGAAACTGATGCAGGAAGAAGTTAAGTGACTTGCCTAGGGTCACATAGCTAGTTAGCATCTGAGGCTGGATTTGAACTTAGATCTTCCTGACTCCAGGCCAGGCACTCTATTCACTTTGTCATAGAGTTTTTGAAATGCTCTTACCATTCCACCATATAAATTGAGTTTTCTGCCTGTATTAATGCAGATCTATAGGCTTTGTGCTTCACTCTGTACAAAATGAGTACACGGAGACCTCAGCTGCCCGTGGTGATTGGCTTTGCATTTGTGTGTGTGTGTGTGTGTGTGTTTGTGTCTGTATATTGGGGAGTGTTCTTGGTTTCTATTTTACCAGCACATATGTTCTCCTCTGTAGCCAAGGTCTTCCTTCTTTACCCTATCCAAGGTCAATATTGAAGAGGGTTGATCCTTCCCCCCCCCCAAAGTCCAATCCTGCTCCTTACCATGATGATTCTCTTGTAGGAGTCTGAACTCCATCTTTTCCTAAAAAGCAACATGATATTCCATTAAAAAACCAAAAACCAAAAATTAAAGTCTTTCCATGGAACTCCAATGGATCCATCCTGATGAGTGTTAAGAGGACAGATTAATTTATAAAATTAATTAAAAATTCAAATTATAAAAAAGATTTAATTGAGGCAGCTAGATGGTGCATGAATAGAGCACTGGCCCTGGAGTCAGGAGGACCTAAGTTCAAATCTGGCCTCAGACACTTAACACTTACTAGCCATTGGTTAGCAAGCCATTGGTTAGCCACACTAACCTTGGGCAAGTCCTTTAATTCCAACTGCCCTGCCTTCCCTCCTCCAAAAAGGAAAAAAAAAGATATAATTTATAAAAGAGATATCTTTTGGTAAGCAATTGTTATTTTACAGAATTATTGAATGTTAGATCTGGACAAGAAATTTGAGGGCATCTGGACCACTACTTTCAGTATTGCAGGTATGCCTTGTTTATGGCTCTTATGTGTCAGTTACAAATCAAATTAAGGCCTCCTGGACCCAAATTTAGTGATCAGAGTCATGGACTTGGACTCAGAAAAAACCCAAATTCATATTCTGCTCACATACTAGCTACATGAACCTGGACACTTAACCTGTGTCTGCCTCAGTTTCCTTAACTATAAAGAAGGGATAATAACAGCACCTGCTGCATGGGGCTATTGAGGATCAAATGAGAACATATATGTAAAATGCTTTGCAAACATTAAAGCACTATAGAAATGATGTTATTTTAATTATTATTATTAACAATAGTATATTCCATATTACCTCTCTTTGAAAGATCTATAGAAGGCTCTCCCTTTCTGGAGTTAGCTTAGAATCCCTCTGTGTCATTCCCCATAAATATCTTTATGATCCATCCAACACCTTGGAAGCCTTCCTTTCATTTTCACAAATCCCTTGGCATTCACTAAGGGAGCTTCCCATGTAAGGCAAAGAAGTCCCACCACTCCAACCTTGTAATTCAGAATTTTCATACATTTCCATGTACTGGGTTTTCTTAAAACAGTGGTTCTTAACCTTTGTTTCATGGATCATTGTGGCAGTCTGGTGAATCCTATGACATCTTTTGCAAGTAAGTCAACAAGCTTTTATATGTTCCTTACTATGTGCCAGCCACTGAGTTTTTAAATACATAAAATGAAATATTAAGACTTACAAAGGAAGCCAATTTTGCTGAAATGAAGATGGAATTTTTTCCCCATATAATTTCACAGAACTCCTGAAATTTATCCATTATTTGTGGACCTCAGGTTAAGGATGTTTACCCTAAAGCGATTCTCTCTCTCTCTCTCTCTCTCTCTCTCTCTCTCTCTCTCTCTCT
>NW_027185777.1:38097313-38119178 GCF_028583685.1 Petaurus breviceps papuanus | reverse complement strand
AACTAGGAACCAGTTCTACAGGGAAGAGAAAGGATGGAAAGTCCATTCAGAACAAAAGACTAACAAAGAGAGGATAGGAAATCAGAGCCTGATTGGTCTCTAGCTCCAAAGCAGGATTATGAGTGGGTCAGCTCCATTATATCTTCCTTACATTTGTGCATCTATACTGAATCCAGAATCCTCTCCCACATTTCTCTTCCTCCCACCTCCCAGTAACTACCTTTCAGTAATTACTAACCTCCTGAAAAGGGTTTTCTAACAAGGCTACGTTTTATCGCAGGCTTAATGAGGCTGCATCTTGTTCCCGCCTCCTACAGAGTGGTAGTTAATGCTTAATAAGCACACAGGCTGTTTAAATAATAAAAAGAATATCAGTTGAGAATCTAAATTATCCTTTAACTTTTAAAAATCTTTCATTACGTACATTTTAAAATTCATAGAAATAAAATTCATGAATAAAAATGTGCTTTGCCTTTCTATATGTGTCTAAATATGTATTTAAACACATACAAATACATAAAGAATGACAGCCTTGTGCAAAAGCAAATGAAATCTAATGTAAACAGAAGATTCCTACTTCTCACACCTCTTATTTCCCTGTTATATATAAGCAATCTGAGTCAGTACATATGTATGTATGTATGTAGACACACATGCACACAGACTCACAATTTATATGTGTATGAAGACTGAGATGTGGCATAAAATATTGCATTGCACTGAATCATATTGTATCCTCACAACCAATCAAATTTGTTCTTCACAACAACCCTGTGAGGGAGATGCTATTATAATCACCATTTTACAGATGAGGAAACTGAAGTAGAGAAAGGATAAGTGACTTGCCCAGGGTCACACAGCTAATAAGTGTTTGAGGCATAATTTGACCTCAGATTTTCTTGACTCTACATTTTGTATTATATCCAGGTACACCATTTTAACTCAAATCACATCCTATCTTTGATGTCTTGATATAAAATATTGGACTATCCCTTTCAAGTGGAATTCCATGGCACTTGTATTAAGTCCTGAGCCCACTCCCAGTTATTCAGTCACCCATTCATTTCCCAGCTTTACCATCCCCAGTGAGGCCCTTTCAGTCATACTCTTAGGATGATTTGTTGTAACCCAGGTTGCCAATTAATGGTACAACTAGTTAAAAGGAATTATCTGACCATAGATCAGATAAAAGATTATCCTGGGGGAGTCTGAGTACCTGCAGAGAAGTTCATTTGAAAAGACAAACTTAAATGCCAAAGGGCTTCTCTAGCTACCTAACCAGATGGATGTGACTAGATGAGGTCTGGAATCACAATAGAGCTACACGCCCCCTGTGGCTGTGAGCTAAAAGAGCTGATAGACCCTTCCTACCCTGAGGAAAGAAGTCACACAGCAGCAGGTAGCATCAGAGTGGCAAACAGCAGCTCAGCAGAGATGCTAGCTATTAGCCTCATGCCACGAGCTGCTCTGTAGAGGAGCAAGCAGCCATGTAGAAAGCAGAGAAGCATCTCAGCAGGGATACCACCTTAGAAGTGTGAATTTTCCCAGTTTTGTGCTTTCCTTAACCACATACGTTCCCTGGCCACACGTGTAATGGCCCTCTTCTGCTTGTCCTCTGGCCAGAAAACAGCAAAGAGTGCTCCACCTGGAGTCAAGAAAATTGAGACTATTTGACTGGAAATCCCTTGCCTCTCATTTTCTTGATGTCAAAATCTCTTGATGTTTTTCTCCACTATTTCCTCCTTTCCCCTAATCTGTGACAACAATGATAATAACAATAAAGGTAACAATAATAGCAATAACTTTAAGTTTTGCAAATGACTTTATAAATGTTATCTATCTTATTCTCACAAGGACCCTGGCGGGAGGGGGGGGAGTGCTATTATCATATCCATTTTACAGATGAGGAAACTGAGGAAAACAGGGTGAAGTGACTTGCCCACGGTCACATAGCTAGTAAGGGTGTGAGGTCGAATTTGAATTCAAGAAGATGAGTCTTCTGGAGTTCAAGGCTGGGCTCTTTATCTACTACACCACTTAGCTGACCTGAATATGAACTTGGGTCCTCCTAACTCCAGGGCCAGCATGGTAGCCCTTATCATTGCCAAGGCTAACTCTTCTACAAAAGCATTTGATCCCATCCCATCCCATTTCTCTTACAGATTGCAACTTAAATTATTCTCTTTCGCTAGAGTCTTTAACTGCTCCTTAATACTAGTTTCTTTCCTTCTGCTTCACATCAGTCATTCCATTAGTCAACAAATATTTATTATGTATTTACTATATATCAGGCATGATGCTGAGTACTGAGGATACAGAGAAAAGGAAAAACACAGTCTCTGATCTCACGGAGTTCTATTTGAGTATAGGGGAGACAATATACAAATAATTGTACCTGAGATATAGATAGATAGATAGATAGATAGATAGATAGATAGATAGATAGATAGATAGATAGATAGATATGGATATAGACAGATAATATATAAATAGATATAGGTATAGATTTAGATAGATATACATAAACAGTGTAAGGTCATCTCAGAGAGAAGGCACTATCATCAGGATGGGGAGAGAGTGGGAATATATTTAATATTCTAGATGAGGGGGTGATAGCCAGTCAAAAGTCACAGTTAGGGAGTAGAGTATCTTGTACATTTTTTAAAGGTTTTTCACAACCTGACCCTAGCCTATCTTTCTAGTCTCATTATATAGCACTCAACTTCTCACATTCTGATCTAGCCAAACAGCCATTATATCTGTTTCTCAAAGTCATTGGCCTATGCTGGAAATACAATCCCTTTTCACCTCTGTCTCATACAGCAGGTGCACAACATGTTCTGGAGGCTTGTTTTATATCCTTTACATTTGGATCCTTTATGAAATCCTTTTGTGGGAAGCAGCTTATGCAGGTCTGTCATAGTTTCCTTTTTTCCTTTGTAAAGGGAATTATGATTTTCATATTAACCAATATGATGTGCATAATGAATATGCTAATAATTTAGATTTCTCAGAGCTACTTTTCTGGCTTGGGAGTCAGAAACTCACCATGCAGCTTGAAATGATCAATCAAACCCTTGACAACACTCTCAGAATCATTACATTCTTGTGCCTGTATACCTTAAGTAAAGTGAATTAAAGATTGTAGAACCTGGTCCCCTCACAGAATTCTGGTCCTGTGCCCTACCAAGTAATCCTGACCCTCAAGGTTTGAAACAATACTGTTCCCACAGGACTCAAGAACACCTGTAGTGTCTTGCACTCGTTAACTTGTTGTGGGGAATCACTTTGGCCCTGGAAATGATTGTGCTGTAATTCACCTTCCCTCTACCCCCACACCCCACTCTGAAATATGAGTATAAACTGTGTCTTTATTCCAGCATGTGGAGCTCTCCTCAGGAGAATGTCAAAGGTCTGCAGAACACATTCCCTACTCTGTGAGTAATGAATTACACTGCTACTTATTTTCTGGCAGTATTGTCTCTGGTCTGCTTTGTGAACTCTGGTTACTCACTGGTTAGAGACCACTCCTATCCAAACTACATTTAAAATTCTGTTACCACTTTCAAAACTTAGTCAAAACACCATCCTCTATACTAAGCCTTAAGTGACTAGTACCTTGTCTCCCTAACTACCCTATATTTTTTCTAAATTTATTTTTAAAAATTCTTTTCTTTTGGTTTTTGCTTTTTGGAGGGCAATTGGGGTTAAGTGACTTGCCCAAGGTCACATGGCTACTTTTTATGTTAAGTGTCTGAGGCCAGATTTGAACTCAGGTCCTCCTGATTCCAGGGCCAGTGCTCTCTTCACTGGACCACCTAGCTGCCTTTTAAAAAATTCTTATGATGTATATGTGTACTTGTTTTCACCACTGGAATATAAATTCCTTGGGGAAATGGAGGGCTTCATTCTTTGTATTTGTATCTTCAGACTCTTGCAAGATGCCTGGATTCCAAGATGTGTTTAATAAACTGGTTAATTGACTGAACTTTAAAATGTGGATAATGATGCCTAAAGTACCTATTTCATAGAATTTTGAGCACAAAAGGAGGCACAAACAAGATAAAATGCTCAGGAGACCTTAAAATACTCTAAATATCAATCATCATCATTACTATTGCTAGTTATGTTTAAGAATCCAGAAACAGTTATTATTGAACCAATTGCTAGGACAAGTAAAATGAAGTTCTTAGGACACAATATTTTTAAGGAGGACATATTTCAGAAAATAAATAGACAAGAGTCCTGGATGCTTCAGTCCAAAGTTCTATTAATGAGCTACCCTTCCCTGGGTACCATAATTTTTTATATTGAAAATGTTTGAATTCACTAATATGGTGCTGATACACAAACCAGGAAAATTCAAAACAGAGAAAGTAAATTATCTATCAATTTTCCTAATTAATACTGATGCAAAAAATTAATAAAATATTAGCAAAGAGATTACAGCGATTTATCACCAGCATAATACCCTATGACCAGGTGGGATTTATACCAGAAACACAGGTTCAATATTAGGAAAATTGTCAGCATAACTGACTATATCAAGACAAAAACTAACAGAAATCATATGACTATCCCAATAGATACAGAAAAGGCTTTTGACAAAACATAGCACCCATTCCTTTTAAAAACACTAAAGAGCATAGGAATAAATAGAACTATCCTTAAAATAAATAGTATCTATTTAAAATCATAAGCAAACATTAAATGTAATGGGGATAAGCTAGAAGCTTTCCCAATAAGATCAGGGGTGAAATAAGAATGCCCATTATCACTACTATTATTCCATAATGTACTAGAAAAGTTAGTGTTAGTAATAAGAGAAGAAAAAAGAAATTAAAGAACTTAGAATATGCAATGAGGAAACAAAATTACCACTCTTTGTAGATGAAATGATGCTATCCTTAAAGAATCAACTAAAAAACTACTTGAAATAATTAACATCTTTAGCAAAGTTGCAGGATATAGAATAAATCCACATAAACCACCAACATTTCTATTTATTACCAACAAAGCCAAGTAGCAAGAGATAGAAAGAGAAATTTCAATTAAAATAACTGTAAACAATATAAAATACTTGGGAGTCTATCTGCCAAGACAAACCCAGGAACTATATGAACACAATTACAAAACACTTTTCACACAAAGAAACAACTGGAAAAATATCAATTACTTGTAGCAGCTAATGCAATAAAAATGAGAGTTCTACCTAAATTCCACCTAAATTACTTATTCAGTGCCATACCAATCAAACTACCAAAAATTATTTTATAGAGCTAGAAAAATAAGAGCAAAATTCATCTGCAAGTACAAAAAGTCAAGACTATCAAGGGACTTAATGAAAAAAAAATGCAAAGGAGTAAAGATGTTTGCATAGTTTGATCCTGATGCAGTAGGTAGAGTGCTGGGCCTGGGGTAAGGAAGACTCAATTTCCTGAGTTCAAATCTGACCTCAAACACTTACTAGCTGTGTAACCCTGAGAAAGTCACTCCAGCTTGTTTTTCTTTGATTCCTCATCTGTAAAATGAACAGGAGAAGGAAATGGCAAACCACTGTAGTAGTATCTTTGTCAAGAAAATTGCAAATGGGATCACAAAAAGTTGGATACAACTGAAAAAATGACTGAACAACAACTGTGTGTGTAATGATTATGGGAAAATTATGGTTCAGAAGAACAATATATGGACTCATAATAAGGTATATGAAAAGATAATCAAAAAGAAGTAAAAAACAAAAACCAGTGATTTTCCTGGAGAAGAGATAATGAAATATTTCCTTGTTCCTCATGCCAGAGAGGTGGGGGATTACTAGCACAGGTTGTTGTATACATGGTCCCTATTTGCTTAGTTATTTTTCTTCATATAATGACAATTCTGTGGTAGTGGGGAGTATTTCCTCCTCCAGAAACAATGATATAAAGAAAACAGAAATCAATAAAATGTAATTCTTTTTGAAGAAAAATGATGGTCCAAACCTCTTGTTCACATTTTTTGGAGGGGGAGAAGAAGGTCAGGGAATCAAAACCCAAGAAAAACATTTTTGGCAGGTAAAGATTCATGAAGGTTTCATGATCCTTTTAAAAGAATCCTTTAAAATGTAAAGATCAAAGTCATTTATGCTTGTACATTATTTTATTTCTTAAATATTTTCCATTTTTACTTGCACTATAAAATAGAAGGAAGAGATAAGGCCTTATTTTCTCCAGCAAAGAAAACATGTGAGCTACCTCCTCGCACCCAGCACCCCCTGCCCCAAGACACAGATTTAGAGAACAGAAGTACCTGAGATCACCTATTCCAACCTCCTTATTTTACAATTTAGGAATTAGAGGTTAATTTAGCAGACAAAAAAATTTAAAAGACAAACAAGCTGAAGTGAATTTCTCAGGGTCACACAGCTAATAATTTAACAGTGAGGTTAACTGACATGCCCAAGGTCAAAGAGAGGGCAAATTTAAGATTTGAAACTGATCCTTTATTTCCAAATACCACTTCTCCCACTATGCCATACTAACTCGTCAGTGTTTTCTATTAGAATGTTTTTTATCTATCTATCTATCTATCTATCTATCTATCTATCTATCTATCTATGGAGGGGCAATTAAGGTTAAGTGATTTGCCCAAGGTCACATGGCAAGTGTTAAGTGTCTGAGGTCAGATTTGAACTCAGGTCCTCCTGAATCCAGGGCCAGTCCTCTATTCACTGTGCCATCTAGCCGCCCCTTTTCTAGTAGAATGTATGGGGGAAAATTACTCAATAGAAAATGACCATGAGATTCAATACTTATGGATCCAGTGAGAAAAGAATGCTTGTTCTTTCTTCCAGTCTATCTTCTCTTTGGGGCAGCTAGGTGGTGTAGTAAATAGAACACCAGACCTAAAGTCAGGACAACCTGAGTGCAAATTCAGCCTCAGATACTTGCTAGCTGTATGACCCTGGGCAAATTACTTAACCCTATTTGCCTCAGTTTCCACATCTATAACATGAGCTAGAGAAGGAAATGGCAAACCACTTCAGTATCTCTGCCAAGAAAATTCCAAATGGGGTCACAGAAAGTCAGATATGACTGAATCAACTCAACAGAAGTAAATCTCATCTTCACCCCTTCCCCAGACTCCCTCTTAACAAAGTAGGAAACCAGGATGGGACTAGGGCATGTTGCCATACTTAATCCCAAGCAAGTTACTTTTACCAAATTAGTAAATGAGGAATGATTGCCTCACCAGTCATCATGCCAAAATAACCCTTTATTAGTTATTTGTAATTGTGGGCCTCATTCTGTGGTCAGCATTCCTTAATGGCACGGCATTCATGATCATCAAGCATGGATTGAAGCCAAGGCTACAAATGAACTGGGATTATTCACAAGGCACTGCTGGAGGCCCCTGCTGAGCATGTGACAGAAGGAAGGAAGATGCACTTTAGTTTTCTTTAAGATGATCCAAGGCCTTATAATGAGATACTCGGAAGAGAAAGACCTAGGAAGTATTCCAACTTGGGATGATCTGTGACCCTAAAAAGTTACCTGAAAAGACAGCCAGGAGATAAGGATCTCATTTTCTGGTCGAGGGGAAAAAGTCATTGAACACAAAGAAACTTGACTGAAATCCTAATAAAGGACATTTGCTCCTGTTTGGACTCCCCAACCCCCATATCCCCAATTTACAAGATTTCTTTGGTTTGACCTTTGTTTAAAAGCTGAAGTGGGAAATCCCTGAAATCAAAGACTTAAACCCTCTTCTAAAATAGCAATACCAGAGGAGATGGAAAGGGGCCTCTTTATCATCTCCTCATGTCTCCCTCATGCTTTTTTTCCCCTCTTCTTCTTTTAATCACACCCATCACTCAGAAATGGGACCTGTGAAGATCAAGCCTGGAGGTAGCACTCAGATAAGAAATGGCAAAAGTCTATGAAAGAAAATCTCTGTAGGATTTTTCACAATTAAGTTTGCACTTTCATCAACAATAACTAAGAAATATGGCCTGGAAGTGGTCCCCAACTGTCAGCTGTGGGGGATGATCACTGCAGGAAAGCTGTGGTTGTCCTCTCATTCCCACCCCCACCCCCCACCAAATATTATATAGCACTCAAATTAGTTAATTAATAAGACTTGAAATTTAATGTGATTTATGGGCAGCTAGGTGGTGATGTGCCTGCCCTAGATTCAGGAGCACTGAAGTTCAAATCTCGCCTCCGACATTTACTAGGTATGTGACCCTGGGTAAGGGTCTTAGCTCCATTTGCCTCAGTTTTCTCATCTGTAAAAAGAGATAGAGAAGGAAATGGCAAACCATTCTAGTATTTCTACAAAGAAAGCTACAAAAATAAGGTTACAAAGGGTTGGATACCACTAATGGAGCCAAAAAAAAATCATCTATTACTATCCCCATTTTACAGATGAAGAAACTAAAGCACAGAAAAGTTAACTGACTTGTCCAGGAACATGTAGCTAAGTGTGTTTGAGACAGAATTTGAACTCAGCTCTTCCTAACTCTTGGCCCAGAATTGAATCCCCTGAGCCACCTAGCTATAATAATTACATCACAACCAACAACAATAACCAAAATTATCATGGTATAACGGGAGAGACACTGGATTTGGGGTCAGTAGGACCTCAGCTCACATCTCAGTTCATTGATTTACTAGAAGCAAAACCTTGGAGAAGTCAGTTAACTTCTCGGCCCCTCAATTCTAATTATCTTATAAAATGGGGAAAACTAATACTTAGGCAACTTACCTCACCAGTTTGTTGTGGTGAGAGCACAAAGGGCTATAGAACTGTGAGCAGTTATTCAAGTTAACAGAGCAAGAGCAGAAAAAAAGCCCCTTGGGTCCTAAATGCAGCTCCTCTAATTCCCTGATGTTTGAGTTCTTATTAGCCCACCTCTTTGCCTTTCTTTGTATTCCCAGCATTTGGCACAGCACTTGGCATATAGTAGGCACTTAATGAAACATACTTATTGATTCACTGGCTGAGACCTTGACTAAGTCAGTCAGTCAACAAGAATTTAAGCGCTGGGGGGCAGGGGGGGGAGGGAGGTGGGGAGTGCTGCTAGGTGGCTCAGTGAATAGAGCACCGGCCCTGCAGTCAGGAAGACCTAAGTTCAAATCCAGTCTCAGATACTTAACACAAAAACTAGCCATGCGACCTTGGGCAAGTCATTTAACCCCAATTGCCCTACCTTCTCCCCTCCAAAAAGAAAAAAAAAGGATTTAAGTGCTTATAATGTGTCAGGCTCTGTGCTAAATTCTAGGGATATAAAGAAATGGCCAACCAGTCCAGTATCTTTGACAAGAAAACCACAAATGGGGTCACAAAGAGTCAGACCACACTGAACAACAACACTAGTATTAAGGGAAATAAGGGAAGGCTTCTTGTAGAAGATGGGATCACTTTTCTGTCCCTCAGTTTTCCTCATCTGTAAAACAAAGAGGGTTGGACTTGATACTTCCTGAGATTCCCATAGCATTAAATCTGATGGTCGATGTTCTCCTGACTCTACATCCCAAAGTCTTTCCATTACTTAGGAAGTCTTCTTGATGGGCTGCTGATAATCTACATGGAAAGTGGTATGCTAGACACATAACATTGTAGACTTAGAGAGGAAAGAGGCCTTAGGGGTCATCTCTTCCATGCCCCGTCATTGGCTAGAGAAAGAAACCAAGGTCTTAAAACTGAAAGAATTTGACTAAGTTATCTGAGGTCATACAGATAAGCGGCAGTACTCCTTAATGCTAATGCATTTCTTCTGAAATTACCCCAATTTATCCTGTAAATATTTTGTTTCTATGTCTCCCCCATTAGACTGTGATCTCCTTGAGAGCAGGGACTTCTTTCATATTCTCAGCACTGAGTCCTGGCACAGAGTAGATACTTAAAATATATGAACTGGTTAAATGACTAGCTGGGATTTGAAACAAAGTTCTCTAGCCCCAAAGCCAGTGTCTTTTAGGCTATGGCTTGGAACTCAGGTCTGCTACTTATTGACACACTGGCTGGTCTGGTTACTTAGTGTCTCGGGCCTTTCCTTTAAGGGAAAGGATTGGTTTATAGACAGACACTAGGCAGTGAGTATCTAAGCACACAAAGACATAACACACCCCCCTCTTGCTTTTGTGTTTCCCTTTCTCTTGCCTCTGTACTTGTCTCTTCTCAAGTTCTCAGAGAAGTTACATATACAAGGAGCTGTGGATTCAAAACTCTTGGATGAAACATGTTGATATCTGTTTAGTCTAGAGATGATAGAGACTGAGAAATAATAGAAAGCCCACATTCTATATGAGTACCTATAGAACGGAAAAGACAAAGAAAACTACCACAATGGGTAGATCCTCTTTGGGACTCTGATGTCTGATTGCAGATAATAATTGCATAAGATGTAGCATAGATGACTTGGGATCTATACAATGGGAAGAAGTGCCCATGATCAGTGAGGTTGTAGATGTATCCCTTGAAAGACTGGGGTATCTAGAACAGAATCTTAAAATCTTAAGAGTGAGATGGGTCCTCAGAGGTCATTTAGTCTAATCCCAGATCAGATTCATGAAGTACAAACCCCAAAGAGCAAAAAGGAAGCCAGACAAAATCAAAACTGCTTTCAAAGACTGTTTCATTGGTAAAGGGCTCTTTATGTTGCAACCATTCAGCAAGTTAGTTGCCCCTTGATTAGACTTTCAGAAAAAAAAATGACCACATGGGGATGCTTAAACTTTAAATACTTAGTATTTGGTACCACTTTGGTGCTTCTATAACTATTCATCCATTCCACTGACAAAGAACATCTGGTAATATAGTATCTGCATTTTCATGGTCCTTGACAGCAAGGATTTTCTTTTATCTTTCATTGTATCCCTAGCTCTTAGCACTGGGTTCACAGTGCTTGGCATATCGTAGATACTTAATAAATGCTAGCTGATTGGTCAGTGTGATTCATTCACTAGCAGGGATGGGTACTAATGGGGAAGATGGTAATATCCTCCATCCAATACTTTGACATGCCCATACTTTTGCTCCCATTGATTCCTATGCCTTCAATGACCTTCCTCTCCTCATCAAGTTTTGAATCTCTACCCATTCTTTCAAGACCAAATTTAAATGTATTTTCTCCATGAAACCGTACCTGATTTTCTCTCAGGTAGACCTATCATAGTGATCTGCACTCAATAGGTACTTAATAAGGATTTATTAATTGTTCTAGGGAAGACATATCATTATGGGCTAGCCCAACTAGGCAATTTGGTGGTAGTGGTGGTGAAACACATGAGAAGGAGAGTAAAATGGACTAGGGGGAAATGTAGCTCATTCACTATCACTTCTGAGCCTGGCCTAATTCATTCACACTATTTCCATGTGTCATATGACTTACTTTCATATTTCAAAGGCTAAGTAGCCATGTGTCATCTTGAACCTGGAAAGTGAGATTGAAGCTTGCAGGTGGGATTCTTGTCAAGGAAAAATGTATTTAACACCAAGACTAGAAATGACAGTGGAGAGGAAGTAGGTAGATAAAAGCAACATTTCCCTTCTCTGGGGATAGATATAATTTCATAATTGAATCCTGACTTCCACACAGTCCTAGAGAAATATTCTAGAGACACAAGTTTATAAGTACTATCCTAATCATGCTTCATGTAAACTAAATGGGAAAACTAATGGCAAAAAGACTGGGATATGAGAATGAAGAGGAAGGCAGATAGCCTACCTATATATAGTATAGAAAAGTGGCAGTATCTTTGCCAAGAAAAAGAGTTGAATGTGACTGAAATAACTAAACAACAGATACACTATGAAAAGAGGGCCAGAGAAAAATTTCCCTACCTAGATACAGTTTAGCATGAAACTAGCACAGTGAGTAGATTTTCTACTAGTAGAGTTGCTCTGGTTTAAGACGAGGATTTGGGGTATCTAGGTGGCACAGTGAATAGAGCACCAGCCCTGGAGTCAGGAGGAGGACCTGACTTCAAATCTGACCTCAGACACTTAAACACTTACTAGCTGTGTGACCTAGGGCAAGTCACTTAACCCCAATTGCCCTGCCTTCCCCCCCTCCAAAAAGCAAAAAAAAAAAAGACAGGGATTCTTTACCTTTTTTTGTATCATAAACACCTTAGAAAGGGGACTTTGGATGATGTCTATGGTCCTTTGTCAGTATAATGAATTTTTAAATTAATATTGAAGACATGCACACATTATTGTACACATACATACATATACATGTATTGCTTTAAGGTTTACAAAGCACTTTATAAATATTCTCTAATTTGATCCTCACAACTACCTTGGGAGGTAGGTACTATTATCATCTGTATTTTACGGATGAGAAAACAGAGGCAGACAAAGGTTATGTGATTTGTCCAGGGTCACACAGCTAGTATGTGTCTCTGGATACATCAAGGTCCAGGACTCTATCCATCACACCATTTACTTGCCATTTAAATGTATAAAATGAAATACATAGGATTACAATGAAAACCAATTACAGCCAGTCCCACTAAAATGCTTCTTTTGAAAATGTGCATGATACAGTAGGGAACATTTTGAACATAACCTGAATTTTTCCTTTGTTTATACATGATTTTCTCCTGGAAACATAGAGAAAACACAGATAACTATCACTTCACAATTACTCATAATTTGCAACTCTTCCTATGTATACTTCTATAAAACAAAACAAAAACTTCAATTCTTTTTCAAGGTCAAAGGTCATATTTATATTTTGTCTGGTGCAATAGGAACTATAGGCCAAGGAGGGCTGGTTTAAGCCCATTTTACAACATATGAATGTTATCTGGAGAAATAATACATTGAGCTATTTAATGTTCATTAATGAACCGAGGTAGATTAATTAAGTGGCTGTTTCTTAGCCAAGAGGAGGTTCTTGGTCCATTGGAACTGAGGGAAAGTAAATTTTGACTAAACTTGAGTAAATTGAGAGTCAGAGACCCACTTGAGTGTCTATGATTATGAGGAGATTCAACATCAAATCATTTGAGGAGTGGTTAAAAGAGGCAGGGCTGTTTAGCCTAGAAAAGAGAGGTTCTGGGAATGAAGAGTAGAGTATTTGTCTTCAAGCATTTGAATGACTATCAAGGAGAAGAGTTAAAAAGGGGGATTGGATTTGTTCTTAGCCTCAGAGGGCAAAACAAGCATGGCACATGTTGTGTGGGGATGTTTTGTCCACGTACAAGTCAGATGTAATGGTCTTTAAGGCCTTCTGAAATAAGGCTCTGTGATTCACCTACTTGACAATTCTTCCTGCAGCTGGCAAAAAGCCCCAAACCAAAAAACACTAGGCTGAGTATTCAGAGCACCAGGTTCTAGTCGGAGCTGCACCGCTAACTTTGGTGACTTTTACCAATTACCTTCATATTCTTACATTTCAGTTTTTCTACATGAACAACTGAGACAAAAACACTTCTCCCAAACTCCAGGAATATGGTTACTCACAAATAAGATGATATTTGTAAAGGATTTTGCAAACCTTAAAAGGTTACGTAAATACAAGCCATCATTATGATCATGAGCAAATCGGATTAACAAGAGAGCTCTTTGTCTTTCCTGACCTCTCCCCCCCCATTATTAGTCATCATCATCACCACTACTACTGTTGTTGTTGAGTCACATCTGACTTTTTGTGACCCCATTTGGAGTTTTCTTAGCGAAGATGTTGAAGTGGTTCGCCATTTTCTTCTCCAACTCATTTTACAGATGAGGAAACTGAGGCAAATAGGGTTAAGTGACTTGCCCAGGGTCACACTGATAGTAAGTGTCAGAGGCCAGATTTGAACTCATGAAGATGAGTTTTTCTGATCCCAAGCCCAGTACTCTATTCACTGCACCCACCTAGATGCTCACTGTTCTCATAGACAGCATTTCTATAACATTGTAAAGTTTGCAGAGTGTTTTATAAAGATTATCTCATTCTCACAATCATGGAAATAAGTGCTATTATCGGCCTCATTTTATCAATTAAGAAACTGAGCAGATAAAGCTTAAGTCGTTTGTCCGAGGTCACATAGTTAAGTCACCCCTCCCTCACTCGAATCAAAGTCAAGTGCAAGCCATGCCCTCAACTCCCTGATGTTGTGATCCTCTTTGAGAACCAAGGACAAGCACAACACAACATACCTAGTAAAGGTCTGAAGCTAAATTTGAACCCAGGCCTTCCTGATTCCAGTTACAGTGTTCTATCCACTGAGCCACTGAGGCCTTCTCTCCCCTCAAATTATCTTGTTTTAACTTAATTGTCACTTTTTTTTGTATCCCTCCCTTGGAAAACAAATTCCTTGAGGTCTGGGATAATTTGTTTTTGTATTGGTACCAATGGCACTATTGCCTGACTTAAACCCAGAACCAAATTACTTGTCATGCCCTGGGCACATTCAGGGTGTGTCTTCTCTAGTTCAGCAGAACAACATTTTAGTTCATTGTGGGTTTGGGGTGCTAATCTAGTGGCAAAAAAAAAGAGAGAGGAAGAATATGTCAGCTACTCCCTGTCTCCCAACTGCTGGTACCTCCCTGTCTGATTACCCTGAGGCAGCTAGGTGGTGCTGAGTATTAGAGGGAAACAGGAGTCAAATCCAGTCTCAGCCACTGTGTGACCCTAGGCAGATCACTTGACCTCAGTCTGCCTCAGTTTCCTCATCTGTAAAAAATGGGATAATAATAGCACCTGCCTCCCTGAGTTGTTATCAGGATAACATGTTATATTTGTAAAGTGCTTTACAAACTTTAAAGTACTATATAAGGGCTAGTTGTTGTTTATTATGATTATTAATCGTTGTTGTTATTACCTTCCATTTAATCTGTATGCATCTTGGAGGTGTCTATTTTTTTTAACATATCTCCCAATCAGAACTTGTACTCCTGGAGATCAGTGACTGATTTGCCTTTCTTCACATCCTTCACACCCAGCAGAGTGCCCAAGAGCTTGAGATCACTCATTAAATGCTTTCTGACTGACATAACCAGTGTTTTTTGTTACTGTTGTTGTTATTTGTTTTTGGGGGGTTTTTTGGTGGGGGAGAGATCTATCTTCAAGTTGGAAAGCATTACTTCAGTGTCGACACCTCCCACAGCCCTTCTTTTCCAGTGGTTGTGGAGCCCTGGAGAACTTAGAAAGTAAGGGTCATTTTTGGAGGTGGAGCTCAAGAAAAGAGGGGCTTTGTTGATTTACTCTCCATAAAGCATTTTCTACTATGAATAATCCAAATACTCTCTCCTGATATGGCCAGTCTCAGTGGGAGGGGAAAAAAATGAAAGGACTCTTGGAGACCTCTTATAGAAATGCAAAGCAAGGCAGTTAAGTTTTGGGAATGTCAATGGGCCAGGGCTTGGAAGACTTAACAATGGAGGGGGGCCAGGGGAGGACTTGGCCTAGTCTTTCCTTGACCTTTCCCTGCTCCCTACTGTGTGCAGATATAAGGAAATGTCATGGCTAGGTATTTGGATAAATAGCTAAGGAGAGATGCAGAAAAGTGTGAATATGGTGAAGAAGAGATTGCCTAGGGCCCTGTTACAAAAGCACAGGATCTCTGAGTCTGAAGGGACCCCAGAGGTCAGCTGGCAAAGCCTGTGTCTGTCGGCAAGATATTCTTTACAAGCAGTCATCTATATGAAGACTTCTATATGCTGCTTTAATGTAAGGAGCCCATTAGAGTAGGGAGGGAATCCAGACCCTGGACAGTGAAGGTACAAATGAATTCATGGCATTTCCCATAGTAAATAATATCTGATCTATACAGTTACCTGGCACTCAGGTATTGACAGAGGAGAAGAGAGCTTTATCAGACCTCTTCTTAGCTCGGCTCTCCTCTGTAAACAGCCCAGTGTTCATCATTTACAAACACTGAAGCCAGCTGTTGTTAAGTATTTACACAACTAGCAATTCCATCTACAAAGAGCTGCCTTGGTAGGGTAATTTACACATTATTTACCCACATTCAAAGCTACAGCTGCTCATCACCTCCTGACACAAATCAGCCTGGTAGACAGAGACCTGGGGGCGGAAGCTCTGAAAGTAGCTTGGGGGTCTAAATGTGGCCAATTCCCCATGTTTGTTTTGTTATTGTGTAATGAGGAAAGTCATAGAATTTTCTCTTGGATGTTTTAAATACTGAATCACTGATTTGGTCACTTTCCTTTTCCCTTTTTAGTCTTTCTGTGGGCTGACTCAACCTCATAATACATTTATCCTAGAAGCAATTCTCAATCTGAGAGGAGGGGATAGAGAAGTGTAGGAGAGAGATCAAGTCGGTTATAATCACGTACTTAGGAGGGAAAAATAGCTGGCATTTAATCATAGTTGACATTCATTTAGCACTTTAAGGTTTCCAAACACTTTTGGTGTTATCTCATGTAATCCTAGTAACTGTCTGGGAAGGTAGAACAATTATTGGGCAGCGAGGTGGCACAGTGGATAGAGTCCCAGGCATAGAATCAGGAAGATTCCAGGAACTGAGTTCAAATGTGACAAAGACACTGCTTGATCCTGGGTAAGTAACTTAACCCTGTTTGCCTCAGTTTCCTTATCTGTAAAAATGAGGAGAAGGACAATGGCAAACCATTCCAGTATCTGTGTCAAGAAAAACCAAATGAGGTCTCAAGGAGTCTCTCTTGACTGGAAAATAACAAAGAGCTATTATTACAGATGAGGAAACTGAAGCAAACAGAGGTTTAGGTAACTTGCTCAGAGCAGGATTTGAACTCATTTTCCTGACTACAAGTCCAACAATGTGCATTGTGCCACATAGCTGCCTATAGCAGATAGAGTACTATGAATCCAGACCTCTACATAAAATACTATGGAGACAGAAGATCTCCATGAAGATTTGCCAATGTTCTCTCTTCTCATACCACCTCTTCTCATTCCACCAGGGCCATTAGGAGACCATTGAAAAAACAAATACAGACATCTGGTAGCCATCCTTCAACTACTGTTCTGCTTGATATGGGGACTGACTCAAAATACTGTCTTTAATAATGGACCTTAAACTGTTCTGGGAGAATATGGTTGGTGAGATATTCCATTATTGCCCAAGTGATGGATTCTGATTCTTCACTAACATCATACTCAATTCAAATAATGCTCAAGCAGAACTGGGGGCTCATCAATTTGAATGATCCTTTCTACCATGTAGAGCATAACCTTATCTGTCACAACTGACCATCCTTTGTGCCTCTTTTCCATGTCTTCCCTCTGGTTCACCACAAAAGGTTCACCCCATCCTGGAGTCCTCCCTCATCTTCATCTGCCATGATTGGGAACACAGTCTTTTTCAAAAGTAGAAACAACATTAATTAATTTTATTAATACTTTTTGGTATATTGATTTCTTAACAGAGGGCCATGGTAGACCCTCAAAATGATTTTCTGCTGTTGGCAATGATGACCACCCATCATATTTTGATCCACATGGTTAGGAGTGCCATCATCACCTATAATGGCAGAACTGATTTTTGTGTGTCTAGTTGAGGTAGGCTTAGTGCTAGGAAAATGAGATACAAAGAGGCAGTTAGAATAAAAATAGTGGCCTTTGCTCTTGGATTTCTTGGTATCAGATGTAGAAGGCAGGATATGTGCAGAAACAATTAACAATACTAGGTATTGTATACTTAGTACTGACAATACATATATAAGGGGTTTCATGGAAGGTGAAATCAGTGATACCTACCAGAGAGAACCATCATTGATGAGGATGAAGCAGGATTAGATCCAGAGCAGTATGGAAGGGGAGACCACAGCTAGGTGATGTGGGTGCTAGACTTGAAGTCAAGAAGACCTAAGTTCAAATCCTTCTTAGACATGTGCTATGTAACCTCTGACAAGTAACTTAACCTCTTCTAGCCTCAGTTTCCTTATCTGTACCTCTCAGTATTGCTATGAGGATCAAATGAAACAACATGTGAAGTATTTTGCAAACTTTAAAGCTCTCTATAAATACTAGTTATTGTTATCATCATCATCATCATCATCATCATCATCATCATCATCATCATCATCATCATTTCTAGTTTATTCCAGATACAGGTGTCAACACTACCAACCACTAAGCACTGATGAAGCTGACTCCTTACCAGTAACTGATGGACTTTAGATGTCCTAGACAAGCCTGAATTTTGCATTATTCAGAGATAACTGTCTGTACACAGCCCAGGGAACCCCTTTCAAAAAGTGGTTTCTAACCGACTTAGGGCAAAGAGTGCCATCTACTGAATCACCAGCTCAGCTTGGGAGATCTCGTCTAATTATTAACCAGACACAACCCCCTGTTAAGCAGTGAGATCCGGATGAAATCACAGCTTGAGGTGACAGGGGCGCAGGAATGTGTAATTACTCCTCTGGTAGTCGCCCAGAATTTACAGAGTCGGGTGCACTTAGCATGGAAGTAAGCTCTTTCTGCTGTCTGCATCAGTCCCAGGAATTCGTGACTTGCTGAAGAATGTTAAGCCATCTGAGTATGGAAACAGCAGCCCAAGAATCTAGCTAGGTAATGCTGGAAGTCCCTTACTCCAGCAGTCATGGCTTTTGTAACTAGGAGGAGTCTTCTTTTTTCCCAAGGAGCTCAGGATGTTTGGCAAACATGGACCCACATCTCATTAATCACCAAGCATCCCAAAGAGATCTGTACCATTTCACTTGTGCGACAAAGTCCCTATTTTCAGGATCCAGAAATGTGTTTTCATTTTTCCTCTCCTATATTAATGATTCTCCCCCAAGTTTACATATCTAATCATATGCCGTATGGCTGCTTCTTCAGCCTGGAATTGGAAATACGTCTCTGCAAACCTCATTTCTGTTCTTTAATGGCCCCTTTTAATATCTAATCTTCTGCTTTAATATCTCCCTTGCAAAATGTGTTCACATAATTAGGTAATAGAAGGAGACAATTATTCAGTGGGCAAAGAGAGCAGGCAGTTTCTCATGTTTATACAAATACATATGTCTTAAGTAAAACAGAAACACTAACTGTATCCCTCTCTGTCTTTGTGAAAGGCCCAGATCCATCATTTGGACTGAATGTCAGTTCAATCCAACAAATGTGCTGTATGTTTTACTTACTCATTTCACTGAACTGACCAAGTTCATTTCGTCTGTATTGGCCCAGCATATACACATTATGTATAGATTACACATACAAGTGTGTTTTGCCAAAAATACATATATATGTGTACATATATAAATATGTGTGTATATTATATATATTGTGTATGCATTCATATATAATATTTTGTAATGGTATAGAAAGAAACTATTGAATAGAAAACAATGGTGAAACATTCTAAAAGCTACATGAGCATAAATTTAGAGTGGGAAGGAACCTAGGCCAACCCTGTCACATTATAGATAAGGAAATTGGGGCTAAGAAAAGATGAATGACAACATCACACAGCCTGTAAGCAACAGAGGGGCTACAGGAGCTCAAGTCCCCTAACCTTGCTTCCATCATTCTTTCTACTGTTCTGAGCTGCCCCAGTAAAATTCCCTGCCCCCACTCCCCACCCCATTTACTTACTCTTCTTGCACAGGTAACCATTTAAGACAAAGTTGTCCTCACATATCAGAGAGGGGTCATTTGTGTGTTTTTATCAGTAACTCTTCCTCACGTCCATCCAGGATGCTGAAATGCCAAAACTTTCAACAATTCAATTTAAATAAATGAATATTTAGTGAGCACCTACTCTGTTCAGCTGGGTGGCACAGTGAATAGAGTACCTGGCCTTGAGTCAGGAGGACTCATTTTCCTGAGGTCCAATCTGGCATAAGACACTCACTAGCTGTGTGACCCTGGACAAGTCACTTCATGTTATTTGCCTCAATTCCTCATCTGTAAAATGAGCTGGAGAAGGAAATGGCAAACCACTCCAGTATCTTCACCAAGAAATCCCCCAATAGAGTCACGAAGAATCAATCAGGCATGACTAAAAAATGACTGAACAACAAAAACACTCTTTCCAAAGCCCTGTGCTGGACTCATAATAGACATAATCATGAAATTAGCTAAGAGCTACCAGGCAGTCCAAGACGTTTGCTGAATTGTTCCCCTAAAGTGCTGTGACATCAAGGTCTGGTTATTCTAGGTGCCACTGACTTGGGAATGCATTAAAGCATTTCTGGTCTAGGGCTCATTTAGGACTTCACAAAGGGCACTAATAAACAAGGAAGCACTAAGATAAATTGTCTTCTATAAGCTGGCTCCCACCCATGTATATCATGAGATTTAGAGCTGGTATTTCAGAAACTGTCCTAGTCAAAGAGGGAATAAACTGAGAGAAAGTGTGGCACAATCATAAGATCACTGTGATTGGAGTCAGTCAATGAGCAATAGTTAATAAACATTTGTAAATCACCTGCTATGGGCCAGGAACTGTGCCCAGTGTCAGGTAAAGCTTCTGATCAAATCAGGATAGGACACCCTCCCTAGAATTTACTTTCTATTCATTGGGTACATTTATTACCTGAGTGTACATTATTTCCTCATGATATAAGCTCCCTGAAGGCTGGGTCTGTCTTTGTTTTTGCCTTTGTAGCCCCACTGTCTAACAAAGTGTCTGACACATAGTAGATAATCAATAAATTCTGATTGATTGTTTTTTGACACTGGCCCTGATCAAATCACATTATGTCTCAGAAACTTTTTTTTGATCTATGAAACTAGGAAAATCCTTATAATATTTAGTATCACAGGAGTGTTGTGATGGAAGTGCTCTGTATACCTTAAAATAATAAATTAATGTGATTTCTTATTACTCTTACATTTCTGAGTCCAAATATAAACCTGAGGCCTCCAACTCCAAATCAGTGGTCTTGCCAAGACAGAATATTATCTTCTTACTTTTTTTGGCAGGGGGAAAGGCAAGGCAATTAGGGTTAAGTGGCTTGCCCAAGGTCACACAGCTAGGTAAGTGTCAAGTGTCTGAAGGTGCATTTGAACTCAGGTCCTCCCGATTCTAGGGCTGGTGCTTTATTACTGCACCACCTACATGCTCCCAAATTATCTTCTTAGATCTCCTCTCCCCGATGGGAATTTTTAACATCAACCAAGTCCACTTACCCCTTCAAATATCTGTGCTTCCACACTCTTGGACCTTTGTTCAAACTACTTATCTTGCCTGAAATTGCTTCCTCAATCCTCTTGGCTGAATCCCTACTAAAATTTTACCCATCAGTCAAAATCCAATTAAAATTTCTCCTCCTCCATGAAGCCTTTTCAGTATGTTTGAACTCTCAGTAATTTATATGATCTGAAATCTTATCATTTGTGGCTTTTAACAATGATCTTTTAAGAAGGGTCATAGCCTGATCTCAAGAAGGTAATGACTTGACCCCAAGTGTGTGTGTGTATGTGAGAGAGAGAGAGAGAGAGAGAGAGAGAGAGAGAGAGAGAGAGAGAGAGAGAGAGAGAGAGAGAGAGAGATGGGGGAGAGGGAGAGAGAGAAAGAGAGAGAGAGGAAGGGAGGGAGAGAGAAAGAAAAGAAGAGGGAGAGGGGGAGGAAGAGAGGGAGGGGGGAGGGACAGGGGGAGGGAGAGAGGGAGAGGAGGGAGAGGCAGAGGGAGAAAGAGAGAGGGAGGAGAATGAGAGTGAGGGAGAGAGGGAGAGAGAGACAGAGAGTCAGAGAGAGAGATAGAGAGAGAGAGGAGAGAGAAAAGAGAGAGAGAAGAGAGAGAGAGAAGAGAGAGAGATAAGAGAGAGAGAGGAGAGAGAGAGAAAGAGAGAGAGATGAGAGAGAGAAAATAGAGAGAAAAGAGAGAGAGAAGAGAGAGAGAAAAAAGAGAGAGAGAGAGAAAAGAGAGAGAGAGAAGAGAGAGAGAGTCAGAGAGAGAGAGAGAGAGAGAGAGAGAGAGAGAGAGAGAGAGAGAG
>NW_027185777.1:38088033-38097213 GCF_028583685.1 Petaurus breviceps papuanus | reverse complement strand
GGGAGGAATCGAGCCGGGGAGGGAGAGAGGAAGAGAGAGAAAGGGGGGGAGAGAAGGAAGGAGGAGAGAGGAGAGGGAAACTTTCTGAGGGACAGAGAGAGATATATGAGGGCAGGAGAGAGAGAGAGAGAGAGAGAGAGAGAGAGAGAGATCAACCAGTCAGAGAGTGGCATGATGGGTTGCATCTCACTGCCTCCTTGAGAACCAGTAGGAGGGTTTGTTTCTATCACAAACACATCAGTCTTAGTCTGCCAATATGTCTCCACTCTGCTCCATTCTTTCCACTGTGTAGCTAAATTCCTTGAGAAAGCCATCTCTCTTTTAAACCCTCTAATCTGTCTTCAGATAGCTTTCTGAGGCACTTAGGTGTTACAGTGGATAGAAAACTGGGAGTGAGGAAATTGTTGTTGTTGTTCAGTCATGTCTGACTCAGTGACCCCATGGACTGGATGCCAATACTATTTATGGGGTTTTCCTGGCAAAAATACTAGAGTGGTTCACCATTTTCATCTCCAGTGGATTAAGGCAAACAGAAGATAAGTGTAATGCCCAGGATCACACAGCTTTAAGTGTCTGAGGTTGGATTTAAACTCAGGTCTTCCTGGCTCTAGCCCCAGCTAGTAAGGAAAACCTGAGTTCTAATCTGGCTGCAGACACTTACTGACTGTGTGATCCTGGGCAAGTCATTGAACTTCTGTCTGCCTCAGTTTCTTCCAGTATAAAATGGGGATTATATTAGCACTCACCTCCTAGGGTTGTTGTGAGAGTCAAATGAAGCCATATTTGTAAGGCACTTAGCACAGTGCCCAATACATGGGAGGCATGTAATAAATACTTGTTTCCTTCTTCCTTTTGACCTCATCATTTAGCTGCTACTGTTCTCTCCAAAGTTACCTATGATCTCTTAATTTCCAAATCTAATGACATTTTCTCAATCTTCATCCTTCTTGACCACCAGTATTTTGACACTTGATCACTCTCTTCTGCTGGCTACAATCTCCTCTCTGGGTTTTCATGACACTACTCTGACTTTTCTTCAATCTCCTTTGCTAACTCCACATGCTAGATGGGAATGTCCCCCAAAGTTCTTTCCTCAGCCTTCTTTTTTCTATCTTGCTTGGTGATTCCAGCAGTTCTAGGAGTTCATTTCTGTTCAGACAATTCTCAACTCTATACATCTGGGCTCTCTCCTGAGCTGCAGTCCCCCATGCCTTTTCAACATCTTCGACAACTGGATATTCTATTGGAATATCAGATCTCAACACATTTAATGCAGAACTGGTTACCTTTCCTCCTAAGCAGCCACTTCTTTCTTTCTTCATTTCTAATTACTAAAAGGCATCCTGATACTTCTTGTCGCCTGGGACCAAATCCCTGGTGTCATTCTCAACTTACTCTCATCACCCCATATATGCAAATCCCTTACCATCCCTTGCCATTTCTATCTTCAAAATATCTTATTTAAATAGCTATCACTCTTAATTGGGCCCTCATCACCTCTGGCTTAGACTATTGCAATAACTTTCTAACTGGTTTCCTTGACCCAAGTTTCTCACTTCTCTAGTCCATTCCCCATAAAGATGCCAAAGTGAGTTTTTCCAATATGTGAAAAGTCATATTGACTTTATGAACAATTTTTGCCTCATTTTATCTCATCTTTTTAATGTCTATTTTTGTGTGTGTAATTTTTATAATATATACAATTATCAGTACAATAGTATGTGTATATAATTTATAAGTAAGTAACTATTCCCACTTTGGGGATGTGTGCCCAATCCTTTTTTATTGATGAAAAGTATCTAGAGACCACTGGTTTATAAGACCTATTTCATAATGATCCAGCTCACTTTTGCCTTTAATCCTCTATAGGAGGTTGTTGATGTTGGGAGAAGTCTAGATTGGCATCCTAAAGCTAAGCTCCAGAAGTGTGTACAGGTTTGACAATGATGAGAGCTCCTGTATAGCTGGTTCTTTATTCGAGGGCTCCACTCACAAAAACCCTGGGATTAAAGAGTGCCAGAATAATTATCCCCATTTTATAGATTAGAAAACTGAAGTTCAGTGAAGTTAAGAGACCAATCCACCATCATACCTAACTGAATGTTAGAACCAGGACTTGACCCCAGGTCTTTGGATTCCAAATCTAGGGCTCTATCTCTGAACACAATGTAGTAGGCCTTGACAAACAAAGAAACTCCACTCACTGACTGGTTTTCCAAATGAGGCTTCAAGCATTAAAACCAATCCCAGTAGGATTTAATGCTTGAATTATTTATAGAGGTAATAGCTTATATTCATGCCTTCAAAAACAGTGGCCCTTCCAGCTAGGAAGGAGCTACCTTCAAGACCACTTTTGCTGGTCAGCAGAGACTGTTACCTCCATTTTTTTTTCTCTTAATATTTTTTTTCTCAATACTTTTTTCTCTACCCTAATAGGATGTTGCATAAGAGTACAAAGTGTGAAATAAAAATAAGATATTATTTTTTCCCAGTTGTGGGAAGAGGTTTGAAGGAATTTCTCTGTATTCTCTTGGGTGATCTGTCTTGTGGCCAGTGGCATGCATTTAAGAAGGCTAGCTAGGGTTAAAGGTACAGTCTGTGGTCACCGAACAAAGGCAGACCAAGTGATCCATATGAAGATCAAACTTGTGACCTTGGTCTCATTAGCACCAGGACTGAACAATGGGAGTCAGGGTGGCCGCAAGCAGCCTGCCTTTCCTGCAGAGAGCAGGTGATAGGTGAGGACCACTAGGCAGAAGCTAAGCATGGAAGATGTTTAATACAACAAAAGTTTCTCCATTAGCCCATGGCTAGATTCTTCTATCACAGCCTCAGGTCACCGCATCTATGCAACCTCTTTCAGTCAGAGTTACTAGCTTTTGTTTTTATTAAAAGACAGAGAGACATTCAAAACACTCTGTCAACCTCTTCCTCCACCCCAGTATCATTTTTGAGAGCCATGCTCAAATTGCACAGGGTAAACATAACAATCCTTTCATACTTTTACTATTATTAAAGAAAAGAAATTTCTCTCTCCATCTTCTTCATCAGTCTCCCCATGGAGGAATCTGGCAAATATAAACTTATTTTCATTGCAGTTTATTTTCTCTTCCTTTACACAGATATGTCATTAATAGTTCTGAGGCTCTGTCTATATAAGCAACCAGACTGAATTGTAGTCACATGATCTGGGTTCAAATACCACCTCTATCATTTACTACCCGAAAGTTGCTATGCCTCTCTAGCCCTCAGTTTCCTCATCTGTAAAGTGAGAGGGTTGAACTAGAGGATCCCTAAAAGTGTCTTTTAGCTTTAAATTTATGATTCTATAATCCTATTTTGATTTCACTGATCAGGAAGAGATTAGAACTAAGAAAGTGACCCATAGGCCTATTGACCTACCAGTTCCATTATTTTCAATTCTCAGCAAATAAATATCAAGGGTTTTATTTTATGAGTTATTGTACTAGCTACTGGGGACAAAATGAATAAGGAACAGTCCTTGCTTAAAGCATATCAGAAGATATAAGGGGAGATATCTTAAGTAAATTAGAGAAGCATGGAACATATTACTTATCAAATTGATGGATAAGAAAAAATTATGAATAAACAACAGATAAAGAGTACTATGGTATGTAAAATGGATAATTTTGATTACATTATATTAAAAAGTTTTTGTATAAATAAAACCAACATAGTTAAGGTTAGAAGGAAAGCAGAGCATTGGGAAAAATTATAGTTCATTCCTCAAAGGCCTCATATCTCGATTATATAGAAACAGAGTCAAATTTATAAGAATACAAGTCATTCCCCAATCAATAAATGGTCAAAGGATATGAACAGACAATTTTTGGAAGAAGAAATGAAAGCCATATATAATAACAGGGAAAAATGGTCTAAAACATAACTGATTAGAGAAATGCAAATTAAAACAACTCAAGATACCATCTCATACCTATCAGACTGACTAAAATGATAGAAGGAAATGACAAATACTAGCGAGTATATGGAAAAAAATGGGCCAGTAATACACTGTTGGTGGAACTGTGAACTGATCCAACCATTGTGGAGAGTAATTTGAAATTATGCCCAAAGAGTTATAAAACTGTGTCTACCTTTTGACCCAACAATACACTATTATGTTGGTTTCCTCAAGGTGATCAATGATAAATTTAAAAAAAACCTCCATGTTCTAAAATATTTATAGCAGCTCTCTTTGTGGTGGCAAAGAATTGTAAATTGAGGGGATATCCATCAATTGGGGAATGAGTGAATAAACTGTGATATAAAATAGTCATGAAATACTTCTGTGACGGAAGAAATGATGAGCAGAATGGTTTTAGAAAAACAAGGAAAGACTAGCAAGAAATAATGCAGTGTGAAATGAATAGAACCAAGAGAATTTTGTATACAGCACAGCTATATTATTTGAAGAATAACTGTGAATGAGCTAGTCTGAATAATATGATTATTTGTATCAACTATGAAGCAGTTATGGGGGAAGAGAAAGAACTGATATACGCGATTATGTACTGTGTGGTTCCACATATATGTCTATGTTGAATGATGATCTTTTTGAATGCAGGTTTGGGAGGAAGACAACTTGGAAATCAAAAAGTAATGAAAAATGAATATATATATATATATGTATATATATATATATACACATATATACATATATCAAGAGAGATAAGAGAGAGAAACCATAACACAAATTGCAAAGTGTAATGGGAGAGGTAAAAGGGGAAAGTTTCAGGGCAAAGGCCTCAGAGAGGAAGCAGAACTCAAGATAAGCCTTTAAGGTTCACAAGAATTTTTAACAGGTAACAAAAAGGAGTCCATTTCAGCCATAGGGACTGATGTAAGCAAAGGTTCAGAGGTAGGAGTGGAGTTCAGGGAATGGTAAATGTTTGGGTTTGAATGGAGTATCCACTCATTGAAGAGGTAATAATACAAGCTAACAGTGATTAAAGGTCAATTATGATTAGTATCTTCATTTTAAGAAAGTAGAGGAATGTGGAATACAATTTAGAAATATTTTCATCTGGGACAAAAATGAAACAATTTGCAGGATTTAAAGGTTGAGTTTCACTTACCTTAAAATTCACTTAAGAGAAATCCTTCCTCTCCTGACAATGGTGGATGAATGAAGTGCCCCTGCCCATGTGATTCTCTAAGTTCTGATCTTGTTGACAGGTAGCAAAGCAGGAGACAGAATAGTGGATTTGGAGTTAGGGAGAACTGGGTTTTCATCTCACTATAGAAACTTACTAGCCATACAATTTTGGTTAAGTCATTTAAACTTTGAATGACTCAATGTCTTTGTCTGTAAAACAGAATAATAATAGCCCAGCCCCTTTGGGTTGCTGGGAGGATCAGATGGTGTTGTAAGGATCAAATGAGATCAGATGTGTAAAGCACCTCAAAAGAAATAATATAATTATTTTTGGGGGGAGGGCAATTAGGGTTAAGTGACTTGCCCAAGGTCACATGGCTAGTTTTTGTATTAAGTGCCTGAGGCTGGATCTGAACCCAGATCCTCCTGACTCCAGGGCCGGTGCTCTATTCACTGCGCCACCTAGCCACCCCACAATAATATAATTATTAACAAGTAAACTTTGGATAGAGTCAACACACCTTGACTGAGTTCGCTGAGCCTCAAGAGATATTGTAAGGTGATGGAGTGAATTGAGTGATGTCTTCTTTTTGGGCCTCTAGGTTGCTTTTTTTTTGTCCTTGTAACAAACTGTTTCAAAAATGAAGGGGAAAATACAGAAGGCATATAAAATATTTTTGCAGGCAAAGAGGGTGTCGAAGCCCCAGGGGTAGGTTGGGGACCTTGGCTTTCGTGAAGAACTGTCTGTCTTTGTTTATGAGCTGAAGCTTTGAAAAAAAATGTTTTTTCTCACATTGTACCAAGCAGAAATTGTTCATGTCCTACCTTGTTCCCAATTTGATTTAGTGAAACTACAAATTTCCTCAACAAGAAAATTGAGAAATGTACCCACTGGTTGGGTTTGTTCTGGTGGTGAAAACGAAGGCACGTCAGGGCAAAGATTTTGTTTGTAGAGCTATGAGTGGCATTGACAGATGAGCTCTAGAGCTTTAAATACAAGCAGGATGCCAGAATATTGGAGGGGGGATACTCATAGCGATTTTACAGATGAAGAAACTGAGGGTTAGAGAAGTGTCTGGAGGTGATTAACAGCTAGTTAATGGCAAAATCAGGAAGAGAACTGAGGTCTCTTAAGGATGCCTAGTCTAGAGCTCTTTCAGCTATACTGGGTAACAAAATTTTAAACAGAAGGACAAAGAGAAAGAAGGGGGAAAAGAGTTTTGATGACATTCTCAATGAGTTTCTGAGGCATACTGAGGCATATAGGTAGAAGGTGGACATCTAGTCAAGCTCCATCATTTTACAGAAGAGGAAACCAAGTCATGGAGTACTTGACTCACCCAAGGTCACAGGGGTATTATGTGTAGAATAAGGTCTAGAACCCAGTTCTTTTGATGCCTGGTCCAGGATTCAATCTTTTCTTCCATATTGTCTCCCTGCCATAGCCAGAAGGAATTAGTTTTCTTTCCTAGTAATTCCTCTGGGAGCAAAGCCACTTGGCTATCTTTTGTTTTTGCCTTAAATACTCAATTCTCAGGTCCTATGTATAAAAACCTTTTGCTGATGAACCTGCCCCTGTTTTGGTCATTCTAACCTTTCTGTCAAAAGCAAAGAACTTCTATTCACTGAAAGCCATAGCACCATGTCTACAGTAGTTTAATCAATGGCACTATCACAACATCTGTCAAAGCCCCGCAATGAACAGGGTATCATTCTAGGTCCTCAGGTTCAAACAATCTAAAACTCTGCTGGTGTTTTCTAGGCTTTGCAGTTAGGTAAAAAGGGCATGTATGGAAAGAGCTTGTGGGACAAGGCAGTTCAGTGACAGAAGTCATCCCAGAAGGGCAGGGAATTTGAGAAGAACTTGAAGTCACATGGGATGTAGGGGGCTTTATTCTGGGGTAGCAATGTACAAGGGAGTCACACTTTGTCCCCAGGAGAGAGCCTTCTCTCTCAGTAGCAACCTTCCATGCCTGCACTTTGAATTTTAGTCATCCCCTTATCTAAGTTGCTCTGTGGCACAAGTGCCCTTAAGTTATCTCAGAGTCCTATAGGCACAGTGCCCCTTTCTGAGAACTTTCCTCCCTCCTAATGACAAAAGAATTGAGCCCTGGACGCTCTAGGGAATGATCGCCAAAGGCAAACCTACACTTTTGACCAGACTTTGGTATGTGCTATCATTTCCCCCCACCCCATCCTCAACTTAATTTACCCAAAGAATTCCCATTTAAAGGTCTTTAATTCTTATTCACAGCCTTCTCTGATAGGAAGACTTTATGGAAATAGGATTTGAAGGAAGGGAGGATAGAACCTGGACAATTAGGGTAGAGAGGGGAGGAAAAGGGGAAAAGTCATACTGGGCAAGGGAATTCCATGAACAAGATAGCTGTGACCAGCATGTTCAGTAAGGAGACCAGAGGATGGAGATTGTCTTCAGGGGAGTAATGTGAAATAAGATTGGCAAAGGAGACTGAGGCTGAGCTAGACTCTCATTCTAGTCTAGGGGCAGCCTCTGGCTGCTTTGGACTAGTAGAGTGACCTTGGGCTAGCCATTTAGGTTCTCTGAACCTCACTGTCCTCATCCACAAAATGAGGAGATTGGACCAGGAGAGATCTCTGATGTATTTGACCTCTTTAAGTCCTACAAAGAGTGCAGTGCTATTGAATTCATCCCCAGTACCTTACAATGGACCGTGCTATTTTGCATATTTTCCCAATACCTTCTGAACAAATATTTATATGGCTCCTACTATGTGCAAGACACTGTGTGAAATTGCAGGGCAGATTATTCCTGACTTTTTTTTTTTGGTATCCTGGGGACAGTCAGGTGAAACCTAAGGATCTTTTATATTTGTTTTGTTTTTCAGAATGCTTTTAAATACACAAAATAAAATGCATAGGCTTAGAAAGGAAATAAATTAGATTCAAATATAGTTATTAAATATTTAAAAACAAACAAATTTATGAACCCCAGCTTAAAAACCCCTGGAGTGTGGAAAGTGCAGATATAAGACAGGATACTGAAATTCTAGATGTTTAGAACCCAGCAGGGGAGCTCAGATATATACAAATAATAATCTGTTACAGTTGTGGAAAAAGTCAAAGAGTTGGTTTTGGATTCAGAGGACATAGATTCACATCCTGACTCTGCTACTTCCAACCTCTAATGAGGGAGACAAAGTGTATATAAATCAGTATATATAAGACATATTCTAAGTGGGGAAATAGTAGGAATACAGGAAAATTAAGGCAACTTCAGGAACAGAGAGCAAGTCTAAGCCAAGGTTTCATGCAGGGGGCATGTGACACTATTATAAATAAGCCTTAAAATTTAGGCTGGGGCTGACTTGTGGGGGGCCTTAAAAACCAGGCCAAGGAGTTTAGATTTTATTCAATAGTCAATGAGGAACAGTAGCTTCTGTTGGTGGTTGGAGTGTTATCTGATATCAAGCTTGCACAAACAAGCTAGGCACAGAATCCATCCAAATGTCATTCCTCTCTATTCCAGGGCTGTGGATTTGACAGGGCAAAGAAAGCAAGTTAGATTTGGGGCCAGGCAGGAGAGAATTCCTTTGTCCCTCAGGTCACCCTGTGAAGGTGTATTATGGATAGCTATCCAAGCCTTTTGGATATTACAGAGCCTTGGGGAGAGAATGGAATATTCTATGGCTGGGCTTTCTGTTTTCTTTCTGAACCCTCAGGGGCACACTTGGAGCTCCAGTAGACAAGTCACTTCTGCTACTCTGACCCTACTGTACTTCTCAGCAACCTTGTTAGACTAGGATATTCTACATACTGTCTCTGTGCTTCCTTTGTTCTCAGGGAGAGCTCCCATTTCCCCAGACTGGTGCCATGGGCCACTGGTCTGTGCCAATCTTGCATGAAACGAAAACAAACAGAGTGGATGGAAATGAAATGGACCACAGATGAGCTGGCATTTCCACAGCTGGTTTCTTCTCTCATAAGCCCTGAAGGATCCAACTATCAGTACTATTTGGATTTGAAAAATCATATATCTCTATCTATCTATCTATCTATCTATCTATCTATCTATCTATCTATCT
>NW_027185777.1:38046914-38088023 GCF_028583685.1 Petaurus breviceps papuanus | reverse complement strand
TCTATCTATCTATCTATCTATCTATCTATCTATCTATCTATCTATCTATCTATCTATCTATCTATCTATCTATCTCCCCAACCTTAACCTTTATCACTCCACCCTTTCCACCTCAACATCTCTGTCCCCATCCTGGATTTCCTATTATCACCTTAAATTCAATCTACTAAAAATGGCACCATGTGATAGAGTAAGTTGGTGGTACTTCATTAAGTCTAGAGCCTGGTTTTTTGAGTCCTGATTCTTCTCATTACACTGCATTGTCTCTACATTCTTAATTCATCTAGTCAAAGTCTGGGTTAATGATCTCTTTATTTACCACTCATGTTTTTAAAAGGGGCTGTCCTTATTCCTTACTGAATATTTTAAAGCCAGTTAGTGGGAAGAGCATGGAGTGGGTGGGTGCCAGGACACCTAGATTCTAATCTTAGTTTTTCAATTATATAGTTATTGAGGGATAAAAACAATACAAAACAAAACAACAAAAACTATCCTAGCTTATATGGGGCTTAGAAGTCAGTATATTTTTCCTATTGTGACTTCAGTGATTGATTGATATTAGGTTAAATCTTGTTATCTTGTCTATAACAGCTAGTGATCATCAAATATCATCAATCCTTGGAAGTTCCTCAATCTTCTGAATAAGAACATAATACTAGCATGGGGCAAAACTAGTGCTACCTGAGAAGCTACTCTTTTCTTCCCCATGTACTATCTGCATTTTCCCTTGCCATTCTCAGATATTTAACTGAATAAAAGAAAGGCTATGGGTCAAGCATGTGAAAAATGACGGGGGGGGGGGGGGATTGATGAAAAGCCTGAGACCTGCACTGGTACCTGTGAAAAATCAAATTAAATCAAAGCAAGCCTTGAGTAAGGCCTCTAACATATTTGGAGGCTCTGAGAGAGCATGGACCAGAATCACCCAAGAGAAGAAAGCATCAATGAACTAACTGCCTTCTCAAGTAGTAAAGGGAATACTCATACCAATGGTATAGCAGATAAATTGAAGACTGAATTCTAGCATATAATAATCTACTTAACTCTGATTCCTGAAAGCACCTTCTGTTTTACTGAATCATCCTCTGTTCTTTTAGAGGAGAATCATTAGATCACTGAGTAAGAACTAGTAATCTAATACTTTCATATTCTAAAATGTCTTGTCTTTGTTTTCATGGATTACATCTAATATTTGATTGATAGAGGGAACTTTCAATGAAGAAAATTCTCCCCATACAAAACAGCATCTTCTCTGAAACTTACAATCTTATGGTGTCTTGGACACTGAGAATAAGTGAAATTTTTAGGGTTATGTAGGGGCATGGACAGAACTCGAATCCAGGTCTTCCTTACCCTAAGACTAGCTCCCTATCCATTATATCACAATTGCCTCTCCTAAATCTTACCTCCAACATTTTAACCACTTCAAGTCCCTGAGAAAGTAGGGAGAATACATCTTAGACATATAGTATCTCTAGAGCTGGAAAGGGAAGCTATCAATTCTACAGATGAAGACAATGGAGGTCAGAAAGGTTCTTGCCCAGTGACACTCCGGTAAGGTAAATAAGTAAGCAAAAAAATTAACATGAGGATCCAGGGCCTCATATTCCAAATGTTCTTGTCAAAATTCATTTTGTTGTTGTTTGGTCTTGTCCTCTTCATGACCCCATTTGATTTTTTTTCCCAGAGATACTGGAGTGGTTTGCTATTTCCTTCCCTGGCTCATTTTACTGATGAGGAAACCGAGGCAAACAGGATTAAGTGACTTGCCCAAGGTCACACAACTAGTAAATGTCTGAAGCTGGTTTTGAACTCAGAATGATGAGTCTTTCTGACTTTAGACCTGGCACTCTATCCACTGTGCTGCCTTGCTGCCCCTATTACCTCATTTCCTTAAACTCTGTGGGGAGGCCTCGCCTAATTTTCCCATTTGTTAGTGCTTGTCCCACATCGTGACATTGTATGTATTTTATATTTACTTATCTCTGTACATTTTTTTTTGCAAGTAGAGTATAAGGTCCTTGAGAACAGGGATTGTTTCATTCTTATCTTTTCACTCTTATGGTGTTTTACATATAATAGTTGACTCAATACATGTCTATTAAACTGAATTGAGTTTCTTAGATCCATGACCCAAACCAACTGATTTAATCACACCACTGGGAATTGACTATATTAAAGCACCCAGTAGTGACTCCTTGTAAAAAAGAGGAAAGAATCTTTAGTAAAATGAACAATCATAATTTAACTCTTTGGGCAGTTTTTTTCCTCAATGGATTTTTTAAGTAGATACTCCTGTTCTGTGTACCTATTATTTGCACAGTTTAAAACCTGATGGTCTTGGGCACACCATGGTGACAGCCAATGGAATATTCTCTTCTAAGAGTCAACTCAGGTGTAAGTCTTCAAAAAGGGGCGGGAGGGGAATGTCAAATAGATAGATTTGAGTTTGGAAGAGTGGAAGATTCTAGGTGAGGATAGAACTGCCTATCCCTCCCAATTATCCATAGGTGGAGTGGGGCAAATAGATCAGCAGGTCACCATTATTTGTTTAGGGTTATAAATTACTTTTTTGACACAGCTAAAATATGTAATTACCATCTAGTCACAAGTTTTCTTAAGAAAAATATGATGCTTTTCACCTCTTCATGTTTAATCTTCACTCCCTGACCCTAGAAGTCTTTATTCTGGAATGCAGGGCTACTACAAATTCCCTAACCCATTGATTTCCTCTTTTCCCTCCCTCCCTGGCCTCCTTCCTTTCATTCTGTACTTCCTTGTTTTCCACCTTCAAACATAAAGCCCTGTTAATTCCCATCACCTTGTGATGAATTAAGTCAAACTAATTTGAGTACTTTCGTTGTTGTTCCATCATTTCAGTTACGCCCAACTCTTCATGAACCCATTTGGGGTTTTCTTAGCAAAGATACAGGGACAGAGTTTATGCTCAATAAGATATGTGTGTGACCCCTAGTGGTGATGATGAACTCCAACAATTCAGATAGTCACCCAAGCCAGGGAGTGGGGAGGTCAAGAAACATTTCACTGGTTCAGAGTTTGGTATGGCGTCAAGCAAGAAAATGGTACACAGGAACAAGATCCTCTATTTGTGTCTCTGCTTAGGATCCCTGTTGTTTATCATGTAAATGATTTGGGCAAAACTACTTCTACTTCATTTCCGCTAAGTGGCAAGATCATAGGTAAAACATTATAAAGACTCTGCCCTTTAATGACATAATTGTTTTCTTGCATCACTGAAATTGAAGAAATTTAGGCAGAATCCTAAGCCAAAGACTATATTTCTTTTACTCATATTATCCTTAAGCCTTCATATCTTTCTACTCACACTGCAGAACAAACCCCCAGTTAACTGGCGGGACACTTAGGGAATGATATTTCTGATTTCAACTGAACTTCTGTATAAAGTTTCTCTAGAAATTCCTTTTTGGTGCTAATTCTTGTTCCTTGACCACATTTATAACATCCAAGAGGCAAATTTCCTGCCTTAGTAATGAGAGTAAACACAGTTGGATCTTATGATGAGTCACAGTAATCATTCTGAACAAATTGTCCATTACTGTTCACTAGTAAATATATAGTATATGCAGTATATAGAAAATGGAGCCAAATCTGTAATGATTCTAGAAATTTTCCTTCAACTGGAAGTAGTTTTGGGATGTTGAAGGCAAGCACCTGAATAACTGTTACTCTATTTTATTGTCATTTGTCTCTTGCTGTAAATAGGAGAATACATAAAAATAATAGCAATGATATAATTTAAGGTACCAGTTAGTTGGACTCTCTGGATTTTCAACATTTTATCATAAAAATAACAATGAGGTTTACCAAAATGATCTTTCTCCTCCTTCCATCTTCTCATTCCTCTATAACATACTCTGTCAATAGGCCAATATCTAGCACATTATAGGTATTTAATGAATTCTTAATGATCAACTGACTTCTGTTTCCCCAAGTTCAGGCCCTTGGTTTGAGGAAAGCTCTTCCCTGTGTACCTTTGACACTTAGTTACATAGAGCATAACATCTCCTCATATATGACCATTTGGCATTCAGAGAAAATATGTGATGAAATTCAACAACCAACCAATACACATTTATTAGACAATTACTGTATACAGATCACTAGCTGGGCTGTGGCATTACAAAGACAGCAACAAAACAGAACAATATAAAGAGACGGGAATATCTACAACTTCAGATACCAGGAAAGGCTTTCTGCATGAGGTGTCATCTGAGCTATGTTTGGGAGGTAGTTAAAGGTTCCAAGAGGGAGAAGTAATGAGAGAAGTCAGTGAATCTCAGATTTAGGGCACCGCCAATGCAAAGGCATAGGGCCAAGGGAAGAAGTCTCACGAGCCTAGAGTTAGTAGCTAACAGGTCACCTTCATCTGGAAACAAGGCTGACTTAAGGGGAGTAATAGGAAATAAGAAAGAGAAAGTTAGATCATGGAGAACAATGAGTGTCACTATGGAAAATTTTTATATGGAAAGATTCATTGGGTTGGCTCTGCTCATTGCTGGCAGAATTTTTTTTTTAATTAAAGCCAGAAATAGCTTGAAATCCTTAATAAATATGTCTCTATCATAGCCTTTTCTTCCAGCTATCCAGTGAGGACACTTTCTCCTTTAATTAAAGAACGCTGTAAATAAAACTCCAGTTAAGACAAGGCCCAGGTAGAGAAAGGGTTTGCATTACAAGACTAGGTTTAGTACCCACCTAATCCCAATCTGGACAACGCCACTCTCTGATTGTGAACAAGGAATAAAAAGAATTTGATAATTTCTCAGTGGGTAGTAAGAAAGATGAAAATGCATCCTGAATCGATGAGAGTGAATTATTAATAGTATTACTTGGCTTGATAATGGCCACAGGACTTAATGGCAACGAGATAAGATATTTACCTGTTTTTTTTTTCAACCTGTTAAAGTACCCAGAGTAATAAAATCCTCCCAGAAGAGCTTAGCAGTATTGATATGAAGAGTGATCATAGAATTCAGTGGGGGGGCAAAGCATCTGGGTAGGATGCAGGTAGGATGTGGATAGGAGTTTGGGGTGGGAAGTAGAAAGGCATGAGTTGTACTCTATAACCCAAATCAATCTAGACCCAAAGTGGGGTCCACAAGATCACCTACAGGGACTGGCAAAGAAGTGTTAGAACTTCTATTTCTATTTGATTTTTACTTTAGAAATAGGAAAAATTATGCTACTATTCAAAATATTGAAAGATGACATCCCATTCCTCTCCTCTCCTCCCTCCACTGCTTAGTGCCTTCTCCCTAAGATTACTTCCCATTTATATTGTATATATCTTGTATGAACAGGGTTGTTTTTATGCTGTCTCTGCCATTAAAATATAAGCTCACTGAGGGCAAGGACTATGTTTTTACCTTTCTTTGTATTCTTAGAGCTTAGCACAGTTTTTAGCATATAATAAATTCATAATAGATGCTTGTTGACTGGCTGTCTGAAGCTTCCTTAACCAGTGTTAAGGAGAGGTTGACAATTAGAGAAAAAGGAAATGGCTTAAATTACAGTCTGTGGAAGAAATCAATTAGAGAAAGCAAAAATGGTTCTATACTATTGATAAATAAAATGGTTCTGTACTATTGATAAATAAAAATTTCAAAATATTGATTTTTTCCTTCTCTATCTCATTCATCCTTACTATTATGTCTTTTATATATAGTAGTATGTGAATACAATGTATCAAAGGACACATATGAGTATGTACTCTTTTTTTCCTTTTTTTTTGGAGGGGGAAGAGCAAGGCAATTGGGGTTAAGCGACTTGCCCAAGGTCACGTGGCTAGTTTTGTGTTATGTGTCTGAGGCCGAATTTGAACTCAGGTCCTCCTGACTCCAGGGCGGGTGCTCTATTCATTGCTCCACCTACCAGCCCTGATTATGTACTCTTGAAGATGCTTTGCTGATAGGAGCATACAATTTGAAAAGCCTGGAAATCTTTGGCCTAAATGGGAGGATATATATATATGTTTACACCAATTGTTTTCGTGTTCCAGCATAAGAGGGAAATGTCTATGGAAAGCTGTCTAGGCAAGATGCCCACTTGAAATGCAGAGGACCACTGTATATGAGGATATTTTCTAGAGTATATCCAAACCATGCAAACAATACTACCAAGAGGAGGGTGAATATCACTGAAGGTTTGACGTCAGTCTCCTGTAAACTCCAAATGCTAGAAAGCAGATGCTCTGCCATATAAAGCAGGATTGATCATGTCCTTGTTAGATTTCCTTCATAAATATAGGTTAATCAGTGCAATGTAGTGGGGAGCATGGTAGACCTGAAGTCAGGGAGACCTGGGCTCAGGTTCTGACCTTGACACTTGCTAGCTCTATGATTATGAACTATTTAAACCTCATTTTCCTTGTTTGTAAAATCGGACCAATCATACCACCCTTCTAAGATGCATCCTAAAATCCTAACTTAAAACTTAGTTCCTACTGTCTGTTAAGTTGTAGGAACTGAAGTGGTTAATTCAGGAAAAAAGGAGTTTAATATTTATTTCTTCCTGTATCTTTAGTGATGCTTGGCCCTTATCACAAAGCTAGCTTAAAAAAATACAGAAAGCAAACTGTCATTAAAGATCAGAAGGGTTGTCATATGGAAGAGGGATTAGACATAGCTAACATACTCCACAGGAGAGATCACTTGGCAAAGTACAGGACTATGGAATGAGCACCATGCGCCTTGGATTCACCGCTTGCTCCCTTTTTCACCTTAGGTAAGTCACTTAACCACACTTTACCTCAGTTTCCTCAAATGTAAAACAAATGGGGGAAAATAGACTGACTCCAAGGTTATCTGCCCTTTATCTATGATCCCATGATCCTAATTTATAGGGTAGCCCAGAGTTAGGAAGACTAATCTTTCTGAGTTCAAATTGGACCTCAGAAACTTAATAGTTGTGTGACCCTGGGCAAGTCACTTAACCCTTTTTTGCCTCAGTTTCCTCTTCTGTAAAATTAGAAGAAAATGGCAAACCACTCCAATATCTTTGCCAAGAAATACCCAAATGGGGTCACAAAGAGTCAGACAGGACTAAAACAATTGAACAACAAAGAAAAAACTATTACTAACAGTTGACAAATTTCTCTTGTTCTCCCTGAGAAGCAAATACAAAATGCACAACAACGTTGTCTTATGAAGTTGTGAGTTTTCCATCATCATGAGTGCTCAAAGAGAAGCTGGATGGCCATCTGTCATGGATATTACAGAACAGACTCATGAATTGAATGGAAAATTGTACTAGATGACCTCTGAGGTCCATTGAGATTTGAAGAGTTTTTGATTTTATTCAGATACAATCTCTGTCCTCTATGAACTTGCCATATAAGAAGGCAGGTTTGGATCTTCCTCTAACGGGACCCAGCTGGGGGGGGGGGGAACCTGTTGGGTATTTGACACATTTTTGGTCTTAGACAAAGGCAGGAACAACTGTGGTCTGAACCCTGAAACCTTATCTGGTCTCAGAACAATTTGCTCAGCCTACTTTGCGGTCGTCTATTAGTGAAGATTGACCGCAGCAATGGTCAGAATTCTTCCCAGATTACTGTGATGCTTGCCCATGTTTATTAATTACATGCCTCTTTATTCTGGTATATTCAAAGGCCTGCTGATGCTTAGGAAACATGAGCCTTGTAACAAGGACACACACACACTCACACACACACGCACACACGTGCACATATAGCAACATATTGTAGTTATCATCTTTCCTTTTTTAATCATACATATTTCATTAAGCTTCATGCAGAGTGTCTTCTGATTTATGGTAATTGTCAACAAAAGATAAAACATAGTAGATTTTAACCCTGTGTTAGCTAGGAATTAACTGGCATAAAATCACATTAAAAAAAAATCCCCAAACATCCCACCCTGGAAACTCCTGGGACAATGACTCTGGAGATTTCCTGACTTTTCCGAAAAAAAAAAAAAATTGTTGTTGTCTGTGGCAGCATATGCCAGAAGCAACATCTGATGCACTGGACACCCCGTGTTATCCCAGCATGCTCATGGCCTGGAGGCCTTGGAGTGAAACTAATTTCCATATCAAACCCAATTTAGATGAAACGTCTTGGTTAAAAAAAAAAAAAGGAAAGAAGGAGAAGCCAGCGCATCAATAGCCCCTTGATTAGATTTTCATCTCCTGAGCAGACAAATATGAATATTTATTACCATGAATGCAGATTTTCCTCTTTCCATTGCTCGGATCTTGAATATTATCCACTGCTAATTTTTATGAAAATTTGGGCAACATAATGTTTTCCCATAAACTGACAGTTCTTGAGATAATCCCGTTATTGTCTAGTTGAAAATGACAGCTTCCGATTATTCATGTGTTAACGAGGGATTAAATATTGTTTTTCATCACCATAATCTAAGATGGACTGGAAATTAAAAATTGAACATTGTATATTAGCAAGGCTTTGAGGACCAGAATTTGTTTGCATTCACTTAGAGAAGATCTGTAAATTAGCACTTTAACAATCAGCCCCTTTTATGTCTCTGGTGAAAGCAAGCATCATAAAACATCAGTGACATTTCTAAAATAAATTCATTACTCTACCTGCCGAACACCAAAATGAAAAGGCCTCTATCAGTAAATAACTCACAAAGAGAGAGACAACCTTTTGCTAGAGAAATACAATTGTAATACAATTTATATTGTTTCAATGTCAGGATTTTTTTTTTCCAGGCGCACATACACGAGATAATGTGACATGCCATTGCTATTTGGAGTTTCTGCATCACTTTCTTGTCCCCTCCACCGTGGCTGCTGGAGGCAAACAGATTACTCTACCTTTGATGCAAAGCAGAACCATCTTGCATTTCTCCTTCATTGAGAAAAATTAAACAAAAAAGCATTCTAGCAGGAGATTATTATTCTGCCCCCAAGACAGGATCAGGCCTGTATGCAAACATAGTCAAATTCTTCCTCCCTAGTACTGTGGCAACGTTTTTTTTTTTTTTTCTTTTTCCCTCTAACCAGGATGCTAGCAGTGAATTGATTTTATTTCTACTGTATTCTACTCCTACTTAGTTAGCTGAACCTTGCTGGTCCATGAGTTCAACATTCTCTCAGAATACAGCTTTCCAGTCTTTGGTATGACTTCCTAATGTTGTCATTTTATCTGTGTAGCAAATTCAGACTTCCCTTATTGACTTCATACAATTTATTTGTTTTTAATGTACATGAAATCAATGGGTGGTACTAATTTTTTTTAATTTATCAATTAGATATTTTGGTATGTATGGGGACATTCTGAAAAGGACTAAAAAGTTCATTCCCTCACATTGTCTTTTGGAGCTAAAGTCTAAAGAGAAGCAAATATCAATTCACCTGGGTGGAAGTTCTTTTAGACTCTCACTCTAATAGAAAATGTGGAAGCTATTGCTCCATATTTAAACCAGATATAAAACATTAGGTTCTCTTCCAAGAGAAAGGTGGACCTGCCCCAACAGGGCTACAGAGGGAAGAATGGATAACATTCAGCAAAGCACTAGTCTCCATTGTCCTTTCAAGGGAAGAAAGTTAATTCTTGGTTGTTTTATATTTTCTCCTCTTTATTCCCTCCCTCAGTGTTGAAACAAAGCTGTTATCCAATAACAATTAAAATGAAGAAGACACTGGATACACAGGAGCTTTGTTAGCCTTTTAAATGCCTTCTCAGTCTTTTGTTTCATATAAAGAGAAGGTGAAACTTTGCAAATGCAAATGAACTCAAGAGGTAGCAGGCCACCAGGGACTTTACTTGGGATGGGGAGTTCAGTGTTTAATGACAGCTCAGCCCATGGTCTTGCTGTGCACCTTGGGGCAATTACCTTAACCTCTTTCTGTCTTTCAGTCACTTCATCTGGTAAAGAGGGAAAGATATGCTGACCTCTCTCCTAGGGAGGCTTTGAGGATTAGCTAACAAATGACTGTAAAAATGTCACACCAAGAGAGAGTCCAACCCAAATGCTAAAATAATAAACCCCAAAGGCCAGGGCTTAGGTCCTAATGCAGAATCCATCAGAGGTGAGAGGGTCATCTGTGCTCAGCCAATCCCCTACCCATCCCTTCTTTCTATGTGCAGCTAGAGCCATCCCCTAACATTGATGGTATGATTTTATTATCAAAACAAGTTTGATGACAGCAATACAAGTTGGCCAAATTTAGAAATCCTTGGTTTGGGGTGGGGGGAGGTTCCAAGGAGGGGCAGGTCTTCATAGGAAGGCACTTAGAAATGGTAATAACTTCATAGCTGAAAAGGAGATGATCCAGTTCAGGAGTTCTTAGCCTTGGTGCGTGTAAATCTCGGGGCTATGAGAAGCTTGTTAAGGGAATACGGGAATATGTTATTATTAATTAATATTTATAATAATTGCTAATTATCCTATTGAAATATTTTAAAAGTAGTAGCATTAGTGAAAATAATTTGTGGATTGGAGAATGATTTTATGATACTAAACATATTTTAATGTCCTAAATAAAGTTTTTAAATGAAAAAGAGAGATTTAATTTTATTTCTTGCTTGTATGTGCATGGTAAACTCTAAAATCTATCTTCTTTTCTAATGAATAGAGGGTATAGGAAGATTTACTGAAAGCCAAAAAAAAGTCTGGGACCTCCTAATCTAGTTCAATCCCCTCATTTTACAGATGAGGAAAGTGGGGACCAGAGATGAAATGTGACCCAGGGTCACACAAGGAATAAGTGGCAGTTATAGGTTCTGATTCCAGATCTAATGTACTTAATGATACTGTCCCATACAGCTAGTTAAAAGGCAACTTACCACTGATATCAAGGTGACTTTATGCCTGAAGACCTGTATTTAGGGCACCCAAACAGCTTCCAGTCAAAATCTTTATTTGTGGGCACTAGGCATTGCTGATTTCTCATTAAAATAGATAATTCCAGGGTTTATTCATCTATGTGTCTATCTCACTGGGTAGCAACTTCATCCTGGAGCTGGAAGGATTGAGATTTCCACTTGTGTCTCATGACACTTTCTTGCAAGTAGGAATTTCATGACTTAATAAAATATATTCTAGGCCTGGTTCCCCATTTGCATTACCTAGGGAAATGCTATTTCCCATTTTAATGTAGACAGGAAAAAAAGTAGCTCATTAATTTAATTTATAATTCATTCTCAAATTATTACACATTAAATGGAGACACCAGGCATCAGCAATCTCATAGGTGTGGCTGGTGAGAAAGACTATTAAAGTAGCTGAGTTTTCAAGTAACTCGGTCGCAAAAATAGGATAATTTGAGAATGAAACATGAATTAGCTAACTTGATGTAAGAAAATATTTCAAATTCTCCATCCTTACAATAGTATCAACCTCAACTGAAAATAGGAAAAGCATTAGAAAAGCCCAGATATGAATTACTTTTAGAATATTCAAAACAACAAATGACACAGAAGACAGGCAAGAAATGGCAAAAACTAGTCATTTTTTTCTTGTTAATAATTTCCTGATGTTTATTGTCTAGTTAATAAGACACCATTTATTTCAGTTTTGGGGTGAATGTGGAACATATAGTAAGGATCTGACTTAATACTAATTTCTAGCTGATTGGCACATATTTTAAATCTTGACTGGGTCCTAATTGTGTCATCTCTGTTTCTCTCTAGAATGGTTCCCCTACATAAGAGGAGAGTCTGGGAATGAGATATAAATATCAAGGAATAACCCAAGATGATTTTCCTACTAGAGCCCAGGTGTGAGTTTTCTTTGAAAGCTGAACGAATCTCACTTGAGCTTGTGCAAATACATGAGGAGACATTGACTGCTTTATACACAATGAGTTAGTGGATGGTCAAAGAAACTGTTGGACTCAGATTCAGAAAATCTGTGTTCGTATCCAGGATTCTGGCACTTAACTAGTTGCATGATCTAAGCAAAGTGCTTAATTTCCTGAATCTCAGCCTCTCCATTTGTTTAATGGAGCTAGTAATACATGCATTGCCTACCTCACTGCACTGATGTAAGGAAAATAATTTTGTACACATTAGAACATTGTGTCCTAAAAATGAGTTACTATTAATTATACTTTCCATGATCATATTGACTTCTATTTATAGTCCAACAAGGACCAAAAATGAGTATTACTTTAAGCCTTTTAAAGTTTTTTTTTGTTTGTTTTGATTTTTTGGTAAATTGTCTAACCCCAATGTACTATGTTTAGTTTGGGGCATTGCATTTTAGGGAAGACTGTGACAAGCTGGGAAACATTTAGAGGAAAGCTAGTCTCTTTGTATACCAGGCTGATGAGAAGATCATATCAGCAGAGGATTAGTTGAACCAACTGTTACGGTAATGGGATTTGAAGATCTGCCATGCCCCTTGAACTTGCTGACTTAGCAAGAAGGGGTGGGGCAGGAAGGAGCCAGAGCTGAGTAGGAGCAGGGCTGGAGTGGTGACTGGAAGAGGCAGTCCTAGAAAGAGCCAGCCAGAATTTCTGCTAAGGACTCCTGCTGAGGACTGCTGGGGACAGGAACGGTGAGGGGCTGGAGCTGCTAGGAGCTAGCTGAGTGAAGGCCAAGCAGTTACCCTGAGTGAGGAGAGGAGGATCTTTGACTGAGTTAGCCTGTTCTGTTTTGAAGACTTGAGAATGTGGGTGTTTACTGCATTAACTACATGTGCCAACTCCATGGCTACTGTGATGGCTTTGACTTTCTGGTTTTGGGACTCAGTTTTCTGGTACTTGAATAAATGTTCTAGCTATGTTCACCATGTATAGAGCCTGTTACACTTTGTGATTAATAACCATATCATAATATTTATAGTTACTGTAGGCATTGTGAATACTGCATTGTTGATATACCAACACAGTATATTAATTCTGGAAAATAATAATAGGAATAATATAGCACTTTTATATTTTACATATGTTACCTCATTTAATTCTTTTGATAGCCCTGTAAGACTGGTGCTATTATTTTACAGAGAAAGAAATTGAGGTTGAGAGTGAAGAATGACTTGCAAGTCTGATACATGATTGAAATCCATGTTCAACACTCTATCCACTATACCATGATGCCTCCCAAAAGGCTAAACCCTAGATTAAATTTTCAATCCCGCTTGTCACCTAAAGACCTTGCATAGATCATGTAAGATCTCTTCTTCATCTTCAAAAGGAGAAGGCTAGATTAGGTGACTTTAAGGTCTCTCCCAGTCTTAAATGTAGGATTTTATGAGTTTAATTTCCTAGTGTTTGTAATTTTTTTACTTTTCTGGGTTTTCTGAATTTTGTAGAAGTGGAAGTTCATAGAAGTCCTGAAAAGAGCTTAGTGTTTCCTTAGGGACAGGAGGCAAGTAGCTGAAACTATGGATTTGTCCTATTTTTTCTCCAGTGGACTTAGGAGGAAAGAAAACTGGGATGGAAACAAGGGCAATTGCATATACAAGGGAACAGGTAGCACAATGTTTAGGGGCTCAAGAAATTATATAGGCAGCTTGCCTCACTTTAGTGGCTTCATTGGAGCAGGTGATATTAATGGCAGGTAGTCTAATCAGGAAAGACTGAAGAGTAAAATCAAGAGATGATTAGGGCTGTGAAGAAGGAGAAGAAAGGATAGATTTATGAAATGGTTTGAAAGTCAAATAGCTAGTCTCTTTGTATAGCAGCTTAGAGGATGATGTAAGGCAAAACATGACAGGTTTTTTTTTTTGGAGGATAAGAAGAAGGGTGGTCTCGGGGGTGGCCAGGTGGCTCAGCGAGTAAGAGCACGGGCCCCAGTGTCAGGATGACCTAGGATCGAATCCGGGCTCAGATACTTAGCACCACACCCAGAAATAACTGGCTGTGTAACCTTGAGCAAGTTACTTAACCCCGATTGCTTTAAAAAAAAAAAGAAGGTTGGTCTACTACAGGGTTTCAAAATTTGTTTTGTTTTGTGCTATAGACTCCCTTGGCAATCTGATGAAGACTACAGAGCCTTTCTCAGAATAATGCTATGCAATTAAAAAAAATACAGAGAATTTCAAAGGAAATTAATTATATTGAAATTGTCTGTCTGTCTCTGTCTCTCTGTCTGTCTCTTTCTGTCTGTCTATCTATCTTACAAACCAAGCTTAAAACCCCAGGTAAAGAATATCTGGTCAAGTGGAAGGGGCATGCAATTGCAAGTCAGAAGTTCTGGATTGCCTAGGCACTGGCATCAGCTACCTGGGTGATTTTAGACAAGTCACTGAAACCTCTGTATATGCATTTCTTCATCTGTCAGGTGGAGCTAATGCCTACCGTACTGAACTCTATTTTTTTCCCTCTGTCCTGAGGGAAAAATGAGCTAATGACTATGAAAGCATTTTGAAAAAGTCAAAAGTGCTATACAAAAATGAGGTATTATCATTAAGTTGTGACACTTTATTTTTCTGGAGAAGTTTCACAGTGACTATGAAGAGAAACTGGATAGCTTAGCTTGAGCTGAACATAAGATGTCTCATCTTTTCAAAAAATAGCTTTTCGTTGTGTTTTTCAATTAGCAAATATTTAATTTCTTGTCCTCTTATCCCCTCCAATTTAAAAGGAAAAGAAAACCCTTGTAACAAATATGCATAGTCAAGCAAAACAAATTCCCACATCATCTACACCCAAAAATGTATCTCTCATTCTGCAATTTGAGTCCATCACCTGTCAGGCAGTGGAAAGGAAAGGTCATTGTCAGTCCTAGAGAATCAAGGTTAGTCATTGAATTGATTAGAGTTCTTAAATTTACCAAAGTTGTTTGTTATAGGTGGGCTTCCATATGAAATTAGACCAAAATTAAAAAAAAAACAAAAACCCCCAAAACTTTAAAATTCTTATATGTTCAATATGCTCCAGATTGAATTTATTTTCTTAGTTGTTATTGCAACCAGCAAACTTGAAGGACCCTTCTATAAAGTTTGGCTAACTAAAGTAATATAGAAAAGAGCTAGTCAGAAAGGCTGGATCATCATATAGGTTTTGTAAGAAGAAAAAGAAAAAGCAAGATGGAAAAATGGTAGGTCTAGGGGAGGACTCTAGACTTGCCCTTGAACCAACTCCACCATTCTACTAGGGATGAAAAAACTCAAGAAGCTATGTAGCTCCCACACAGCCTAGCCCATGAGCTGACCATGAATGCATGAATCAGAAGAAAGATCAGAGGGCCCCTCTAGAGATGGAGCAATGACTGAAGAAAAGCTGCAAAAATATCCCATCAGTTCTGAATCCTCCAACAGATGATTGGTCAATGACCCTCTAAGAGGTTTGACTGGGATGAGAATAGCTTTAATCTATTCCTATTCAATCCCTCTGAGAGTAGCTCAGGAGAAGGTCTGAAACTAAGCAACCAAGTAAGGTCTGAAAGTAAGTAACCAAGCTATGTTTCTGGATCTGTTGGGTTTAAGACATGTTTAAACATGAATTTAGGAGGATCCACGGATGTGCAACTCCTTTCAGGTGTTTTTAATATTTAGATTTTATTTGCTTGGCTTCATTTATCATGAGTACATAGTCAAGTTATACTTACATGACTGGCTCCCTTATACCAAGTTTGAGTGATTATGGCTCATTAACTTTTAGTAGTGTCTGGAATTAAGCAGATTTTCTTGATGGTTGGGGGGGGGCAGTATCCTCAGTCATAAAAGCAAGCTTGAATTCTGTAAATCAACATAGCAACTCCTTACTGTTAAGCCAACTAGAGTGCCAGGGCTAGAAGACAGAGGTAGCCAGCTCTCTGAGAATCACAGGGAGCTTGATGTTTCCACTCTGGTTTTAGGTATAGTATAAAATCAAATGGGGGTGACTTGGAGAATTCATTGGTGTACACAGTCAGTCCTTTGGGCAGCAACACTTTACTGAGGGACAAATTAGTAAAACTTATTATCTTCATACTTAGTTTAGTTCTTAGCTTATTATCAAGGTCTATCAATTCTATTTTTGCAACATCTTTTGCATTCATTTACCTCTCTGTTTTCACTGTCACCACATCTATAGGTCCTCATTGATTTTCTTCTGGTCAAATGCTATAGTCTTATTACAAGTGTTCCTGCTTTGACTCTCTCCTCCTTTATATCACAGCCATAATAAGCCCTCTTCTGCATGGATAATGTCATGCTAGTTCTCTGTTCAAAAATCTTCAGTGACTTCCTGATGCTTTCTGAGTAAGTATGAGATGTTAAAAACATCACAGCCCCCCCCCCCCCCAATCTGTCATGATTCCGCCTGGCTAACCTTCTGAAAGATTCTTCTTTTTCATTTAATGCTACTGTTGAGGTGGCCGGTGGTGCAGTGGGAGTCAGGATTTCAAATTTGTTCAAATTTGTCCTCAGACTCTTATTGGCCAAGTCTCTTGGCAATGTTTGCCTCAGTTTCCTCATCTGTAAAATGAGTTAGAGAAGGAAATGGCAAACCAGCCCAGTATCTTTGCCAAGAAAACCCCAAATTGGGTCATGAAGAGCCAGACATGACTGAAAATCAACAACAGCAACACTGTCAAAATGAATGTTTTTTTTTTTCTGTTGTCCAAATGTTCACTACATTCTCCCATCTCCATGTCTTTGCTCATGCTTTTCTGTATGCCTGGAATGTCCTTCAGTTCATTTTGTACTGTCTATATTAAATTATGAATCAAATATCACTTCTTCCCTCATATTCAGTCACAAAGACTTTACTCCCTTGGTCTTCATATCTTCTCACCTGCACCTCTCTCGGGCTCTCTCATCATGCACTGTGCTTCATTGTTCACGTTCACATTGGTGTCTTATGCCCCCATTAGACTATAAACTATATAAGGATAGGACTATAGCTTATGAGTTCTCCATCTCATTTTAAGGAAAAAAATACTCTGGACAAAATAGATATTTAAGAAATATCTGCTTAATGAATGAATTTGTGGAAGATGCTATTATTTCCCCAAAGGTTTTAGGATTACCAGGGTGGGGTGTTGACAGTAAAGTTCCTGAAAGGATCCTGTCACTAGCCCTGTTGCTAGTATCCTATTTTCCTATAAAATGCACCCCCCTCTACCTGCCTCAATGAAACAAACAACAACCAAAGCTTGAAGGAGAGGAGAGCACCATTAACTACTAGGTTGTCTCCCGGGTCGATCAGGATATTCTATTCTGCTGTTTTGGGAAGCTCTGAGAGAGAGTATTTCAGTGTTACCCTTATTGTTGTCAGAGTTGGAGAGCCTGCTTTTTGGAGTAGAAGTATGTGTGTTATTGCTAAGGTCAGGAGGCATGGGTTCAAATCTTGACTCTGATACTTAAAGTTGCATGAACAGATACAAGTCATTTTTCACTTTTTGGAGCCTCAGTTTTCTGGTCTGTAAAGTGAAGATGATAATATTGATACTTCCTACCTCAAGGGTTATGGTTTTTAAAAAGAAGCTTTGTAAATGATAAATGGGGCAGGTGGCACAGTGGATAGGAGTCAGGAAAACCTGAGTTCAAATTTGACCTCAGACACTTAATGGCTCTGTGACCCTGGACCAATCACTTCACCTTGATTGCCTCAGTTTTCTCATCTGTAAAGTAAACTGAAGAAGGAAATAGGAAACCACTCCAGTATCTTTGCCAAGAAAACTCCAACTGGGGTCACGAAGAGTTAAACATGACTGAACAACAACAACAAATGTTAAAATGCTACAAAAATTGGATTATTAAAGTTGTTATTATTGTTCCCAAAAGGATTCTCTAATTTAATGGGTCTAGTGAGGCCATGGTAGTTAAGAGGTATACTAGAGGTATTCTTTCATAGTTCAGGCTGAGAAAGTCATAGTAACATGGAGAGATATAGGACTACCTTGGATGTCAGAGGAAGCATGGGCAAATATAATGGGAAAACAACCTTGGGAATCCAAGTGAACAGCTAAAATCTCTAAGACATTTTAGTCAAGAATGAACCATTTGGTCTCATAACCAAGGTCATCTAAAAATCTTACTCCTATAAATTTGATCATCAACTCCTCAAAGGCCAATGAATAAGTAAAATAGTGATCAGGTCTTTCTTACTTCAGCCCTCTGAGACTTTTCCTCTGAAAGGAGTGAAAAAAACAAACAAACAAAATTCTACATTTTTAGAACTTTTGATTCAGAAAATAATCATTCACAGAATATCAGAGTAAGAAAGGACTTCAAAGGCTAGTTAGATCAATTCATACCTCATCATAAATCCCCATGTTAAATTCTATGAGTGTTTACAAAGTTTTTATTTTGAAGGCCTACTGTGCAGAGGGAGACACTACCTGTTGAGGCTATTTACTCCATTTTTAGATAGTGCAAAAATCGATAGAATTCTAATAAGTAACTCGATAGTACAGTATTTTTTTTTAAAAAAAGAATACAATAAATGACTGAAAAAAATCGTCCCAACCTACTTTCTACAAGGAATGCAACATCTTGTACTTTATTGAGACACAAGCAAAGTTGCTTTTCTCCATTTCTTTTGGATAATGAGATACCAAATAAATTCTAGAATCAGACAATAAGCCATATCTTCATAACTGCCATATACATTACACATATTTATATAAAAAAGGCAGTTGAAAATGGAGGGGGGGGGCAGAGGGGCGTGGAGATGCATGAGCTGTTGTAGCCACAAGGCAGACATTACTTATTTCATTTTACGTGACTATTTACTCTGATACTGAATAAAAATCGAATTTGTCGCCATAGCAACTGCCACATCACATGGCACTTCCGCTGCCTTTAAATCACAGAAGACTATTGTAAAGACATTCATGAACCAATGTGACATTGGACTCTGTGTACTTTATGCAGCGTTTCTAAAGATGCTGTGGTGCAATAAAGCCATATTTGAATGAATATGTTAAGTGTAGTTAATTATTTTGTGTTAATTTTCTTCTTACTTTTTTTTTGCTTTCTGGAAATAAGAAAACAAGAAAATATATGATTGAAGATAATCAGTTGATCTGGGTTGGGGTGGGGGGATATAATTTAAAGCTGAAATACAGACCTGTCATTCAGAAGTCAAAATGCTGTATTGAGACCAAGAGAAGCACTATTCAAGATAACTTTTTAACCTTTCATCACCAAACATCCCAAAGGGTGGTATGCAAGAAATAAAGCATTAGCTATAAGTGGTCTGTCTCTAGAGGAAAAAGAAGTACTTAAAAGATTTCTAACACTTTCATGCAGATTTTCCTTTTCAAATATAAATAAAGCATACCTAAAAGTAAGTGGGTTTTTCTTGGGACTGCTATTTTGCTTATACTTGGGAGAAAGATGAGAGTATCTCAGTCAAAGGATGCCAATTATAATGAAAAGTTAATGTATTAAATATACCAGTGATGTGGAATTGCTATAAGGCATTGGGAAAGTAGTTTCTCATATAACTGAGTCCTGAGAAGCCCAACAAGTGTTTCATGGAAATGGGCCATTAAGGAATTCCATTGTGTTGATTTTTCTGATAATGCTAGCTATTATTTGTTTCAAAAGAGAGATTTGGCTACATTTCCTTTGAAAATCTGGAGGTTTCTAGCTTCTTTTCAGAATAAGGCTCGATAATTGGGGAAGAAATACCCAGAAATAAGGACCAAACAAGTGTGCCTATGCTTATGACTCCCAAATCTCTGTAAGTATTGTATTTTATCTAATGCAAATTTCTTCTGGGTTATCTTGTCACCAATTCAACCTTAAATTGTTTAAATCTGAAGTAAGATATCTTCTCCAACAAATCAGTGGGCAAGAGAAATTGGAGGAAACTCTTTTAATAAAAAGAAAGCTCTTCCAAAGTTTCTTTCCTCTTACATAACGATTTTTGTCAATGGTACTGCCATTCTCCTTGATTTGAAATCTTATGGTTAACTATATGATGATTCCCTCTTTTATATCACTTATATCCAGCTTATCATCAAGTCTTTGCATATTCTTCTTTAAAATTCTTTTGTATTCATTCAAGCTTCCCCATTCCTGCTCAATCTAGTTAATCTCAATCTATCATCTCATCAATCAATCAATATACAAGCATTTATGAAATGTCAACCACATGGCAGGCACTATACTAGGTTCTGGGGGGGGGGGTACTAAAACAAAATGAAATAGTCTCTACCCCTGTGGAGCTTCCAGTCTCTCAAGAGAGACAACAAAGATAGCTTAATTCTGGATCCTAGCTATTTTGCTGCTGTTGAATGAATATTCCTTCCAACATTACTTTCATCATCTTGCACTGTACCAAAAGGATTTTTAACATCTCCCAATTTTCTATTTCAAGTGGTTTTCTCTACTTGCCCTTTCTAACTCTATCTAATCCAACTGGCCTTAACTTATTCTTCCTTCAGTCTGTCACATGGTCATTTTTTTTCTTTCTCCATGTCTTTGCTCATATTGTTCTTTCTCTAAATATCTTGTCCTTTGCCAATTTCTATTTTACCATTCATTTAGGGTTCATCTCCAGACCTACCTCTTCCAGAAAGCTTTCTTTGATATTCTAGTGTTTACTGATTTCCCTCTCCTCCAAATTTTTACACGTTATATTCTGTTCAAGGATTTGTTTTTAATTGTCTTTGTACTGTAGCTGGTTCCGAGGACACTACCTAGTATGTGATATATGACAGGCAATTAATAAACACCTTTTGAGTTTAAATGCTCCAATGCACAATATTTCTGATGAGATATCATTGTGCTTCCTCAGAATTTTAAAATATTAGGTAAAATCTGATTGAAAGCATGTGACTGGATCAGACTAACTCTAGAGGTATCATTTGACTCTGGAATTTAGTCTGAGTAGAGAAGATACTCTCTGTCACCAAGCTGCTATATCATGACTTTAGTCCAATAGATTTGTTACCAAATATTTTATTTCTACCTTCTAGAGCTGTTTGTGTAATTATGAAAGCAACAACTGAGTGACAATGCATTATTTTTGTTAAATGGTTTTAACTCCAAGACATACACCTCCCTTGAGATTGAAATGGTGATTGTTTCAAATCCCTGTAGATTTCTGAATTTCTAAAATTAATTTTTACTTATTTATGAACAAAATTTTAGTAGAACAGTTAAATTTAAGTAACTTCAAATAAACATTATATTTAAAGAAGATACTTGAAAATAATTAGAACCCAAGATACATTTATGTACCTTGCTCATTTTTCATTAGGCTTAATTTTTATGTTAACAACTTTTTTTTTACAACAAACCAGTCTCATGCAAAGATACTAAGGAGTATATTCCTTTACAAATCACTTCGGATCTTATCTTGGTGACAAAATCCTCCTGAAACTTGGCTCTCTGAGCTTGTTAAGCATAGTTTACTGTCAATGTTCCATTAGCTTTTCTTCTATTGTGCTTGGTATAGTAGGAACCCACAGAGTTACATGAGACATTATCCATATTCACAAGGACTTTATTTAATCAGTCCCAATAATATCTAGAATATATATGGAACTTTAAGATTCTAAAAGTACTTTGCAGATATCATTTCATTTTCTTCTTTCCAAATACCTTCCTCTCTGAGTCACCAAAGGAATTGCTAACATAAGAAAGATGTACTTCCTCTTCTCCTCTCCTTTCCTCTTGTTCCCACTTTTCCCCCCTCTCCCTCCCTCTCCTTGAATACATTTTCCTCACTTTTTCCTTATACAAGAAGAGATGCAAAATATTTCCCTGGCCCAGAAAATTAAAGCCTTCAGGTCTCTTTGAGCAACACAAGGACATAATCCTACATTTTTTTCTTTGATTTTAATTTAAAAAATGCTTTTTCTACTTCCCCTTGCTCACTGGTATTAGAGGTAGAGGATCAAACTGAATCCATTCTGCCATTCTTTTTGGATAGGGTGAGTTAAATGACTTAATAATGGCCCCCTCAACATCCCAGTAACTTTCTAGACCAAAGTGCCCCTTCTATGCTATTACTTCCTTATATATGCTGTTCTCTCCCTTAGAATGTCATCTGCTACTGATGAGATGCAAGGCACTCATCTCCTGACAGAGAAGTGATGAACTTGAAACTATACTCCTGACTCTCCTGGATTTTCTCTACAATGGCCCAGAAGCCTTGTCACCCTGGAAGCCCACTCTACCCCTGATTTCACACACTGGAAGCACCTTTCACCTCAGCAGGCTCTCCCACTGATTGTCAGGTCCCACCCAGAACCTCCTTTTAAGGAACAGGCCCAGACTAGCTTTGTCTTCATTCCTCCCCAGGTTGCACTCCTGAATGTCCTCTACTCTCTCTACAATGCCCTTTTACTGAGTACCTTCATCTCTCCCCTTCTCACATTTATATATTGTCTTCTCCCAATAGAACACAAGTTCCTTGAGGACAAGAACTGTTTTTCTTTTTGTTTGTATTCTTATTTCTAGGCAGCCAGGTGGTTCAGTGGACAGAGCTTCATGCATAGAGTCAGGAAGACCTGAGTTCTAATTTGTCCTCAGACACTTACTAGCTCTGTGACTCTGAGCAAGTCACTTATACCCATTCATCTCAGTTTCCTCTTTTTTTGAGAGGAAATTGGGGTTAAGTGACTTGCACAGGGTCACACATCTAGGGTGTCATTTTAATATGACAATCCACTCCAATATCCTTGCCATGAAAATTCCAAACAGGGACATGACAAATTGGAAATTACAACACATTATAGTTCCTGGTATATATTAATACTTAATAAATCCTTCCTGGGTTTGTTGCCTTTGTTTTGAATATAATAATCACATCTCACAAAACTGCCCTGATTCATATCATTTTGCAATAGCATCGATTAATACATTTTTTAGCAGACCCAGATGTAAAGTCACATACATATAACTATTTATAACATTATTACTGAGATACCCACATTATTACCTCTAAAGTCACATTTTCCTAGATCCAATGAACAACATTAGGTGGAGAAGGGCCAGAGCTCTCATTATGGTGGGGAGATGAAGGCTCTTATACAGCCTGTCAATATATGGGGGGAGGTATACAGTTTTTCACTGGGAAGATATGTGTACTTAAAGGGAAGGGGCACATTCCTCTGTGTTTTACACCTCCTGGTCCTCTGCTTGCTTATACTGGACAGCACCAATTCACTCTGATTCTTTGTTTGATACAGATTCACCAACCTCAGTATCTCATCATTGTTGTTCCCTTCTATCAGGACATGAATTCTCCCCCAACAGACAATATTTTCCCTTGGTGGAAGAATGACCAGTGAGAGGCCTCTGTGTGCCTGTACTGAAGTTGCCTAGGTGAAGTTCGTTTTATCCCTAATAACTGACTTCTGATAGTGACTACTGTTTAAACTGTCATCATTCTTTTCAACAGAGCAGAACACTTGAATAGATTTTTTTGTATGTAAAATTAAGCTAGTTTTTTAAATCTATTCACTCTACAATTCCATTTTATAAACTGAATTTTCACTGAAAGGCCTGTCTACTCTTCCTTTGAATTTATATACATTATGGAGACCAGGCATTTGGAGTTGGAAGGAAGCTTATAGACAATCCCTTCTAAAGGATCTATGACAAATGATAGTTCAGACTCTTTTTTAATTCTTGCAGCAATGGAAGACTCATTACCTCTCAAGGCAGATGCTTCCATTGCTGGAGAACTTTACGTGTTTTAAAAAAAATTTTGAGTCAAAATCTTCCTTTCTGTAACTCACTCATTGGTTCTGGTACTTCAAGGAAATTCTATGTGATAAGCTTCTTCACATTTGAAGATAATTTCATGTGCTCTTTTCCAGGCACATTAACATCAGCTTCTCCAACAATTCATTACATGGTTTCTGGGTTTCTCATCATCCTTCCCTCTCCTCCCCCTGCAGCAATCAGGGTTAAGTGACTTGCCTAAAGTTCTCAGGTCTCCCTGACTCCAGGGCCAGTCCTCTATCCACTGTGTCTTCTATTTGCCCCTCTCACTATTCTTTGGGGGTTCAATTTGGCATGTATGTCACTAAAGAGTTATAGAGGATCACTATAGGGTTACTCTACTAATTTGTTACCGTAAAATATTTAGATGAATGGCAGTGTTGTGATAGCCAGCCTAAAAGCCAAGATACCTGGATTCAAGGCCTCCCTTAGGCACATATTGGCTTTATGACACTGGGCATTTCACTTAAAGACTTGGGGCTCTAAATAATTCTTTATGTGGTCTCTCTAAGCTGTAGAGGAAGTACTCACTTGGATTGTAAGAAGGAATTCCCTCACCTGGGAGTTTTCTATACTCATAAAATTACAGGCCTAGTTCCTCTGCCTAATACAATTAGAAAAGGATATTTTACTTTAGAAAACATTTAGGGCATCAGTTACTGGCTCCTATGATAATCTTAGTTTATTTTTCTTCCAAGCTTTTTAAAATATACTTCACATTGACTTTCAAGTTTCTTTTGGTAGAAACATGGATTTATATAATATGAATAAAATTATGAAACCTTTCAAAATATCAGAAACCATGGCTTTAGAAATATGTCAAAACATCACTAATCTATTTGGAATGTGTATATGTGTTCTAATCTATTCATTTCCCTTAAATTTGTTTTGAGATATTTCCACTTGGCTAAAAAAAAGTTTTAATTCAGATATCTGTCATCAGATGTGTGAATCATAAGCTCACAGGAAAGATTCCATAAGGCTGTTAGATTTCCAGTAATCAAACTCTGCTTTACATTCCACAGTTGGAATTTATTAGGGATATTTGTATCAAATAGAATTATTTCTTTACTCAATTATGAAAAATAAGAAATGAGAGGGGTGGCTAGGTGGTGCAGTGAATAGAGCACTGTCCCTGGAGTCAGGAGGACCTGAGTTCAAATCTGGCCTCAGACACTTGACACACTTACTAGCCGTGTGACTTTGGGCAAGTCACTTAACCCCAATTGCCCTCCAAAAAGTAAAAAAAAAAAAAAGGAATGAGAGTATAGAAATAAGGCAAATAAAATTTTGGGTAAAATATTATTCACTCTTCCAAAATTCCTCACCTGTCACCTTTATATCCATATTTCTTCCCTGTCCCCTCAACACACACACACACACTCCCTATTTTTCATCGTTGCAAAAAATTTACAAAGTTTTAACTTGAAACTTATATAAGAGAAAAAACTTCATGGAAAGCAAGAAGTGTTCAGCTTTGAGATCCCATGTGAGAATTCTGTAACTGAATTTCAAAGATAATAGAAAAGCTGCCTTTTGACAAGGAAAACTGCCATCTGGAAAAGGACAGGAGATCCTGAGAACTAGTCTCCAAATATGTGATCAACCAAGAAAACATCTGGACTCTGCTAAGAAGTCTGAGAGCCCCAAGAGGAAGACAGAAGTTGAATCATGAAGAACGGAAAACAGGGGAGATTGTCATTTCATGGCAAAAATTCAGTAAGTGAATGGAACCAGAACCCATGGGTTTGCTACAGTCCTTTGCCTCTCTTATCACTCCAGATGCCCCCAAGAATGGCTCAGCCAATACAATAAAGCCAAGTTGATAACTATGTGAAGACCAGACAGGGAATCCACTCTATACACTATATGGATATTTGCTTGAGTGTCTTGTGAACTGCAACATGAAACACAGCCCATAGAAACATAGCAAATAGGAAATTCATTTTGTCTTGCTCTTGCTATGATATCATTCATTACAGGCTGAATTATATGGACGTGGGACCCTCTCATAAGTAGAAGGGTTGTGTGTAGGTTTGCTCTATAAATAGAAAGAGGGAGAGGTTTCCATCCCTTTCCCACTGAAAAGTCCTGAAGGGACTTTTACTAGCACTTTTGTAGATTATCAGTTAGACATATCAAGTTTTTAGGGAGGTAATGTTTATTGACTGTGGCCAAGTTTTCTGTCAAAGGCAAAATAAAAAAGATAAACTTGGAGGCAGGCTTTTCTCATTCTAAAATATGAATTCCAGGGGAGGGAAGCGTGGGGTGAAGATGTAGGGGTTATGGCATAAAGGTTCCAATATTCTGATAAAGAAGAAGCCTTATGCACTATTTAAATATGTGTCACACCAGAGAAAGCAGGTTAACATTGTAAACAAACAAGACTGAGGCCAGTGTTATGACACAATATGGCTGTATATCAGATTTAGAGTGACCTTCTTGCCCAGGAGTCAGCTTCCTTTTCAGAGTTTGTTTCCATCATAATATGTCATCTCTGACTTCAGGAAAACAGTCTTGTCATGAATTAAACAGTGAGGTCAGCAAAGTATTAATAAGAAGATAGAGATAGAGCTATTTCACTATTTGACACTAGGAATTTTGAGACCTGAGTTCTGGTTCTCTCTTTGTTGTTAATTAGGGTAAATCTATTCATTTCTATCATTTTCCTTGTGGAAGCTAGATGGTAAAATAGATAAAAGTGTAGGATTTGGAATTAGACCTGGTTTCAAATCCTGCCTCATACTTACTATCTAGGTGACCTTGGGTAAATCACTTAATCTTGGTTTTAGTTTCCTCAACTGTAAAATGGGGATAATAATCATACTTTCTAGGGTTGTTGTGAGGATTAAATGAGATAAGAATACTTTGTAAACCTTAAAACACTATATACATACTATTGTTATTAGTAGCTATAGTTGTTCAGTTTTTTCAGCAGTGTCCTGCTCTTTGTGACTCCATTTGGGGTTTTCTTGGCAAAGATACTGGAGTGGTTTGCCATTTCTTATTCCCATTCATTTTACAGATGATGAAACTGAGGTAAGTAGCATTAAGTAGCTTGCCTAGGGTCATACAGCTAGTGTGTGTCCAGGCTGCATTCAAACCAAGTCTCCCTGACTCCATGTATTCTATCTTCCCATTCCATTGCAGCCCAGATGCTCTATACACTACACCACCTAGATGCCCCTACTATTAGTAGTAGTAGAAGTAATATTGGTGGTAAAATTGAGATAAACGAATCAAATTTTTAAAAAGAGTGAGATGTGAAAAAGTTTTGTAAAGTTTGATGTAGTATTCTTAAAGTAATAGGTCTATTTATTTGATCCACAGAAGCGTAAGGAATTAAGACACCTGAGTAAAGTATGCCTAACTGCTGGTCCAGCTAAGAGAGCTATATGTAGCTAGTTAAGCAGTTTGGCATAGAACTCCTGACTCAAATATGGTAACTCCCTTTCCTGAGCCTAACATGGTTTGGTAAGAATCAGTTTTAAAATCCAGTAAGATCCTAGTTGGGGCAGTTAGGTGGTGCACTGGATAGAATACCTGGCCTGGAGTTAGAAACATTCATCTTCCAGAATTCAAATCTGATCTGAGACACTTACTAGCTCTGTGATCTTGGACAAGTCACTTAACCCTATCTGTAAAAATGAGCTAGAGAAGGAAATGGCAAATTGCTCCTTTATCTTTGCCAATAAAACTCCAAATAGGGTCTCACAGAGTTGGACATGATTGAAAAATGACTGAACAGAGCTCATGGCTTGCTTTTCTATTTGAACTAAATGCAGCAGACACAACTTTTCCTTTCTTCCTACTCAAAAGACTAGTCCTTCCACAAAATATTCTTCCCATTCCACTCCAGCCCAGCCTCTGCTTTGGCCAAAATACACTAAGTCAAAGGGTGACCTGAGAACCAGCTGCATGATTGGATTACTAGGAATGACTTTCACCTGAACCCATCTGTGTTTGATTCCCAATCACTGGAGAACTGGCTTAGTTACAGCACTCTATTATTCCCAGAGGAATGACTATGCACAAAAATATATAAAAATCACATTTGATAAGGTTGAGGGAGCAGAACCGATGGAAAGGTGAAAAGGATTTTTGAATTTCCTTACACCAAAAAGAGAGACAGTTGAATCAAAGCACTTCCATCATTCACCCTAATCCTCCAAGCTCCTTGGGTCCCTTTCCCCTTTGGTCACTGTGCCTTCTGTGTAATACAGACAGTTATTTGGTTCCCCACTGCCTCTTGGCTTATTCCTTTCCACTTATTGGTTGCTGAAGATACAGCACATTGCAAAAAAAAAAATGCAGGATGTTGTCAGCTGTCAAATGCTTCATTAATCTAGTCTGAGTTGGAAAGGCATTGAGAAAACACCAAGTACAATAGTATCTGTCAGACCCCTTCAAGCGTTTTTTGAAAAGTTTCTATCAGTCATTTGTTTTACTCTTTTACTGCACTCTGTCCATCGTTTAGCTGCAAAATGGATGTTTTCAAGGTACAATGCACCCTTTCTAAAAAGCTGTTCTGGAGAGCGAACAACTTTGTAACCATAAAAACCTTTTTACTTGGGGGGTGGGAGAGAAAGAGCAACCAATTAGGCAAAATCTTATTTCGACAATCCAAGATATGACTGGTAAATGACAGATTCATGAAACAAAGCTGACTATGGAGAGTTCAGACTGAGAACAAGAAACATCAAAATCAGGAGAAATCTGTTTCTTACTGTTTATCTTCCATTGTGAAAATCTTGAAACCCACAATTTCAGATGCCACCCCAATGTAGGTCTTAGCCCCTGTTCACATGCATTTCTGGGAGAGTATACTAGTAATAGAGTTAGAATACAATTAAGAACCAGTCCAAAGCAGGCAAGGGTTTGAACTTGCTGGAACTACAGATGGGGAGCTTCATTAAGTCTCATTTTCTGTAATAGCAAGATGGGTGTGACCATGCTTATGCATATATTTCATGCACATTCAGGTATTTCAAGTGCTATTCTGAAAATAGTCTCTCTAAGCAGTTTGTTCACCAAATGGACCACCTTTAATACCACTTAGCCTTGGTCTAAGATTATATATTTATTTAAATAATGTAGATAAAGTCCTATTCTACCAAATCTCAAGATTTGGTGACTTCATGAAAAACTCAAGAAAAAAGGGTATCTTAAAGGCACTGGCCTTCTTCATGATCAGTGATTTTCCTCATGTAGACATGATAATGGCAATTTGACAAGTTTACAAAAGCATCATCCCACACTGACTGTGGTTACGTGGTACAATCATCATGGTATTGGTATCGGGTACTTTTTAACCATCGTGATGATCAGTTTTGGATGCAATTATCCTTAATGTTCATGTCACCGCTCCATGGTCAATGTGATGACATTGCTTGAGCCTGTGGGCAACTGTATTTTCATGGGAAAACTTGGCGAGCATTTTCATCGACATTTTGAATAACACTTTTGCCTATTATCACTTACCGACCCAGTTCCAGTTCGGAGAATTTTCAGTCCTGAGGCTTTTTCAAGCTTGTCTTTGTTGTCAGCTGTTGGGAAAAATTGAGAAGCACAGTTGTCAGCTTGGTGAGTATTCAGTGCTCAATATACACCTAACCTTTAGGTTATTTTTCCCCTGTTGAAAAATTCAATAAATTTACTGCTGATATCCTTATTCATCAATGGGCCAGCTTTCATGAACAGCAACAAAATTGACTGTGGCATTAGTCTTTCATAATAAGCCCAACTAGAAGGGGAAAATGGAATATATTTATTCATTTCATTATGTTCCTCACTCTTTTATCCTCTCTTACCCGTACCCTTAGAAGAAATTCACTAGAATAATTTAGAGCCAATAAAGGATTCGTCCAAATTGGCTCCTGATTTAAAATGAGGAAGACTTTGAGGGAATGAATTACACTCAATAATCATTCCAAGAGAAATGAGCTTTGGAAACAATTAGTGGATGTAAATGCAAACTCGGGGATCCTAACACTAATATGGAAAGCCCGCCTGCCCCCACTTCGGTCCAAAGGAAGTTGTGTCAAAAGCAATTGACCTTCATTTATGATTCTGAAGAAATATTCCACTGGACAAAGCTCCTGTCATTTTGGAAATGAGAACCCAGAAAAAAAAAGGATTGCATTGAAAACTCTGTGAATGAAGAATGCATTGGGATTGTGATGAATAGAGAAAGGGAAAGCAAGAAAATAGCAATTACTTTCACCTCACAGTGTAATACACCTACGTTAATCTTGGGTAATGAAATTATATCTTTGAGCATGATACAAATGAGCTCCTGTTATAGCCTGCCATCTCTACCTTTAGGGTCTTTTCATTGTCTTATAGAAAGTTTTCCCTTCAAATGAATGAACATTATTTTTACATATAGGTAATTATATATACTGCAAAAAAAGGCTGAAGCAGACAAGAAACAATCTGGGTTAGAGCAAAAGCAATGTGAGAGCCTCAATAAGGACATTTAATTGGGATATGGTGAGGGCAATACAATGAAGTAAACCCTGAATAGCAAGAGAATTTTTTTAATGGCAATTCATAAAGCAATCATTTTTTTTTTAAATGGAGTTCCCATTAACAAAAGATAACAATTTCCTGAGTAGCAGCTTACTCTTAAAGATAATCGTTGATAAACTTTTACAATTGGGTGTAGGCTTGAAAGGAATGGAAAAATAGAAGATTAAAAAAAAGGCTCCCTTGTTATTACCAAGAGCAACCAAAGCACAGGCCTAGAAATGAAAAAGGCAGCTTGTACAAGAGATGTGTACCTCTAACTTTTTAAACTAGTGCTAGTTGATCTCCCAGTCTCAAGTCTTTCCTCATTCATTCCAGTCTACACCCCAATCAGCTGTCAAATTGATGTTCTTCAAGTGCATGTCTGACTATGTTCATATCCCCTTGCCCATCATTTAAGTAACTCCCTATTACATACAGGATCAAATACAAAATCCTCTGTTTGGTTTTTAAAGCCCTTTATAACCTGGCTCCCTTCCTATCTTTCCACACCTTACATCCCTCCACATACTCTCGATCCAGTGACATCAGCCTCCTTATTTACATCCTGGGCACAACACTCAGTCTTCAACTCTAAATTTCCACTGGTCTTCCCTCATGCCTGGAATACTCTCTCTCCTTACCTCTATCTTCTGGCTTCCCTAACTCTCTTTAGGTCCTAGTTTACATCTCACCTTCTGCAAGAAGCCTTTCTTGATCTATGTTAATGCTGGTGTCTTCTCTCTGAATTTATCTCCATTTTATACTGTATGTATCTTCTTTGTAATCATTTCCACCTTTTTTTCCCCCATTAGACTGTGAGCCCCTTTAGAGCAAGACTTTTTTTGGTCTTTCTTCATATCCCCAATGCTTAGCACAATGCCTGGCATATAGAAGGTACTTAATGATGTTTGTTGGCAATTTCAACCAATGTGCTTCTAGACTGTCTGAGAGATGGATAGGCAATCTCCATCTATATTTCCATTTAAAGGGAGAGGGACTTAACTGAAACTGGTGCAGGAAGCTCCTAGGCAAGGGAGCTCCCTCTACCAATATAAATTGACCCTTTCTTTGCACCATAAAGTCTTAGGGAACTGCCTAGAACATCTAGAAGCTACTTGTCCAGGATCATTTAGCCAGTAGGAGTCAGAAATAGGACTTGAACCCAGGTCTTGCTGTTTTAGAGACCAGCTTTGTCCACTAGATCAGGCTCCCGCTTTAGATCAGTCTACATGGATATCCAATGACTGTTTATTTAAATTGGTCAGAACACCAAAGCTAGTTAATAGTGGGGAGAAAGACACAAAGAACTCGATTGCAGACTGGTGATAAACAAATGTAAATTTTGCACAAAGAAAGTAACTGGCTCAAGTTAAGCCAAGCTCCCTCAGGAGCTGTAATTCACAATGCCAACCTACTGATTATAGTGGGAGATACACTGTTTGGTGCATCCCTTTCCAGCAATGTAAACCTAGTCAGAACCTTATAAAAAGCTTATATTAGTGAATATAGAGCCAGGAAATTAGTCCATCAACAAACAATCAAAAAGCACCTACTATGTGTCCAACACTGGGCTAGGCACTAGGGATATAAAGATAAAAGTATAGCACCCCCTGCCCTTGTAGACCTTACATTCTATTAGAATAGGAAAATAAGTGACTTTACAAGTCATTAGATTTAGGTCATTCCAAACCTAAATGAATAACTTTTTCTTACTCTAAGAAGTATAGGAGGAGACAACATAAAGGAATGGGGCCTGCAGTCAGGATTCAACCACCCTAGAATGGAGAAACATATGTGTCCTATTCCTTGGCTATGTAAGGCCAGAACAAATTCAAGATGAATGTTCTCATATCCAAGATTTTTACATGGTGTGGCACTGGGGATGGAAGCCTCATTAAATATCTCAGTAATTGTTTTCCCATTGAACTTTCTTACAGAACAGATGGCAATATTAGACTGAAATGAGTCACTGGGGCAGTTATACAAGTATAACTGAATAAGCAACAGACTTTTCAAAGAAGTAGAAGGATCCTCTCTTTCTCTCCACCTAGACAAATCCTGCTGATCCTTGAAGGTCCAGCTTGGTCTCTACTTCCTGAATGGCTAGCCTCAGTTTTCTCAAATGTAAAAATGGGTATTATAATAGCAACTACCTCTCAGAGATACTGTGAGGATCAAATAAGTTAATAATTGTAAAATGCTTAGCACAGTGCCCACCACGTAGTAGGTACTATATAAATATTAGCTATTATTATTAGCTATCAGCTATTACTGATTCCCTCAGAGGTTCTAGCATAGTGCTGAGTGCCTAGTAGGGACAGAACACATATTTATCGACATGGTGATTCCTTGTTTGAAACTCCTAAGAAATATGGTAAGTTTGGCAAGAATCATATAATGGCAATTCACAAACAGCAAATAATAAATAGTCCATCAACTTTTGACTCATTTTGTTCATTTCCATCACCATCATTTGTGTATACTCGTGTACCAAAGCTATGCTGAGGACAAATCTTAGGAAGCTCTTGAACCTTTGAAATTAAGGCCCCAATTCTCTGTCTGCTTCTTCTTCCTAAGATATGACCTCAGCCTCACTGAGATATGACTCATCTGGGCCTAGAATCTGAAATTTACTCAGGGCTTAGCATGGTGTTTTTCACACAGTAAGAGGTTAATAAATATTTGTTGAATTGTATGTTAAACTCAAAGTAGCTGATTGCTTTATTCCTGACTTCTTGCTCTCTCTAGATTCCATTTCCTCTAAACTATCCATGCTCCCTGGTGACCTAGGGATGACTAATGACCGAAGCCTAGCAAAGATAGGAAATGCAAACCAAAAATCCACAGGAAAAGAAAGCCACAAAACAGCAACAAACAGCAAAGAAACGACAGTCTAGAGTGAGATGTTAAGCAAATCAACCAGTCCCACAGTCATCACAAGTTCTGCTGATAACCTTTCCACAAAATGGAGGTTCTAAGAGGAACTCGCCAAATGAGAGGAGAGTTAGCCCTGAAGAGGGATTCTTTATGAGTAGACTCCTGGGTAGTAGGCTGTGGATGATGATAAAAATAACAGCTTATATTTATTGGGCACTTTAAACTTAATAGCACTTTTGTATCAATCATTTCATTTTAAGACCTAGTATTTAGGGATAATCAGTTGGACTTAACAGATAATTCAGTATGGAGTATAAGGAATCTAATATGACCCCCGGGTCTGAGCACAGGAAACCAAAAGAAGGTGGTGCCATTAAGACAAAACAGGAAATCAGAAAGAAGAGACGGCTTTGCAGGGATGATGTGGTATTAGGTTTGGACCTGTCTAATTCAATGTACCAGTGGGATATTCAGGTGGAAATGTCAGATGGCAGAGATACCAACAACAACTAGCATTTATATAGTACTTGAAAATGTGCAAAATCCTTTGTATATGTATCTTGACATTTCCACCTGGATATGCCACTGGTACAATGAGTTAAGACAGGTCCAAACCTAATACCACATCATCCCTGCAAAGCCATCTCTTCTTCCTCACTTCCTCTTTTGTCTTAATGGCACCACCTTCTTTTGGTTTTCTGTGCTCAGACCCTGGACACATTAGATTCCTTATGCCCCAAATGGAATTATCTGTTAAATCCTACTGAATCTCCTAGAATGCTATCTCTTAAAATTAAATGACTGATAAAAAGTGCTTTTTAAACTTTAAAGTGCTCTATAAATATAAACTGTTATTTTTATCATCATCATTGTCAACAGCCTACCACCCTGGAGTCTACTCATAGGGAATCCCTCGGCAAGGCCCACACTACTCCCATTTGGTGAGTTCTTTGCAGACCCTCTGTTTTGTGGGAAGTTGTAGGTGGTCCTGCCTTCATTCATGTCTTGGCATTATTTATGATTTTCTCTGGATTTAAAATCATGTTTTCCCACCCCCCTTTCACCATGTTTCTTTATTCCTATATCTCCTTCCCCTCACCCCTGCTTTTTTTCTCCCCTTTGTATGCTGTCTTTGAGGGCAAGAACGGTCTTTCTTGTTTATATTTGTAATCACCAGCACTTAGTACAACGCCTGACATGTAATAATTGATCAATAAATGCTTCTTGCCTTGCCTTGTTACCTTCCTCTTCACTTCCATAGTAGTAATTACTCATTTGTGGGGTTCATCCCATCATACCTTGAACTATAACAAGTTATTTACATGCATATTCCTATTCCCCTGTTAGATTGTGAGCCCTCCCCAAGGAAGGAATTGTGTTTGTATTGCATAGAACAATAATTCAAATCAATCAATATTTATTTAGCATATCTTTCAGAGAGCACAGCAGCATGGAGTACTGGGAAATAGCCTGGCTAGGGAATCTGGAGTGGTTTATGTTTGAAACCTGTCTACTACCAGTTCTATGACCACAGGAAAGTCAATTAATCTGTTAACACTTTTCTAAGATTATAAATTGCAGATCAGTTACAATAGATAGGGGCTATTTGGAATTTGGAATTAGAAGAGCCTAGATTTTAATCTTGCCTCATGTGCTCTCTAATTTCATGAATGTGGGCAAGTCAATTAACCTCTCTTTGTCTCAGTTTCCTTGCCTGTAAAATTACCAAGGGGAAAGGGAGATTGGATTCTAAGGTAGCTACCTTCACCTCTAAATCCATGATTTACATCACCTGAGAGAATTTCCTCACCAGAAATTGCTCATACAGGTGAGATAACAGCCCTGGAACCCAAAAAGACACACATTAAAAAACCAATATGATTTATAATAAATATCTCCCAAGGTTGTTAGGGGCATCCAGTGACATAATGTACCTGTAGTGCTTTGCCAACATTAATTCTTCATGTTAATGTCAACTATTATCATTATTAGGCATCAGGGATGCAAAGATGATCCAAGATATAGTGTCTGCCTTTCAAGGAGCTTATGGTTTAGCAGGAAGGAATAAGATAAATATGCAAATAACTATGATACAAAATATGTCATAAGTACATAAGAAAAAACCACCCATTATAGCGTAAGGGATTCAAGAAGGAAGAGATGAAAAAAGATATATGGATGAAGATAAAAAGAGATGAAGAGATGAAGAAAGAGAAGAAGGAAGATGGATAAAAGGAGACTTCTCAAGGATAGTGGCATCTAAGCTTTATCTTCAAACTAGGGAAGGATTTCAACAGTTTGAGAGAAAGGGAGAGGCATTTGTAGACATGAGATTGAATGAGAGCAAAGGTGCCAAGGCTGAATCAGGGAATAAGAAGTGGGGGATTACCAAAGAATCTGATCTGGCTGTTCAGTAAAGCATCCCAAGAGGAAAAGCACCATAAAGGTTAGAAAGGTCAGGTCAACACAAGCTGTAGATGGCCTTGAATATTAGACCAAAGAGCCTATATTTTATAGAATAAACATAAAGGAATAACAAGATTTTTAAACAGGGGAGGGATATGGTCATAACTATAGATTACAAAAATCACTGTTAGCAAACATCAGGTGATTTGCTGTATGAAATAATAACAACAGCACCCACTACTGAGACTTATATTACATTTTCAGATTTGCAAAGATCTTTACATGCCCTATATCATATTTGATTTTTATTACAACTTTGGTAGGTAGGTACTATAGGTATTGTTATTTCTACTTTACAGGTGAGAAAATGAGTCTCAGAGAGACTGAAGTCACATAACTAGTTTGAGCAGGATTCAAGGCCAGCCTCTGACCATCCATCCCCGTATCTTTCAACTTTACCATATTATGAATGAATAAATGAATGAATGAGAATCTTTTACAAGAAACAATCTTGTTGCCTACTTTTTCCACCTTGTTTTAAAAATATTAAATAAACTTTAAAATATTTTAAATACAGTAACAAAAATAGTTGTTTAAAAAGTATAATTTTAAGTTTCAAATAATTCAGGGCTCTCACTACTTATAATTACTCTTACAGGTTCATGCTGTCTCATATTCTTCCTTGACTATATGATTTTCCTTTTCTGTTTTGTACAGATTCATTTTAAGTATTATCTCACCAGAGAGCTCCCTGTGTAGTCACATTTGTTTCTTTAACTATCTCCATTTTCAATGAGATTATTTACCAATTGAACGGGACTTCATTTTTAGATATATCAGTTTTCTTTAAAACCATTCACCTTTTTTAGAATCTTGATTCATGAGACAATACCTTTATTTTCTTGCAGTTTCCAAAATGAAATTGGTTTTGCAAAGTCTACATGATGTATCTAAGTATGCTCAACATCCCTTCCTTCCTCACTGTGAGCTACCCATGGTCACTTTCACAGCTCCTTAGAAACATGAGTAGGAAAGACATTATTTCAACTAGGGCTTCAACATGTAAACTTTGGTCCCAATTTAATATTTAGGACCAATTTTTCAACTTTCCAAACTGGCATTTGTAACAGAGGGCTAACAAACCTCAGTGTAGAGACATACTAGTAGAGGCCACTTTAATAAAGCAAGGAACAACGCACAAAGCCCATTTTTATCTTCATGGGAGACAAAAAGGGTTTCCAAACACACAAAAAAGAAGTCCTTTAAAATTAAATTCACTAGATGAAGGATATGCAAATTACCTGAAGAAGCGGAACCCTATAATGTTCTCAAAATTCTGCAATAGCCTATTTAATTAGTATTTTAATTTATCAGAATAATTCTTTGCACTTGACAATTTATGCAGTATTCCATATAATTAAGCACGTAGCTACAGTGGAATAATTTTGCCTACTCTCTTTATACCAGTTATTTTAACCTGAAAGAATCTGTAGAAGTCTCTTCTGTGATCTAAATTACAATGGGGACAACTTAATGGGTTTGCTCTATTAGAAAGCACGGGAGAGTGAAGTTGAGTACTGAAAGGTAAAGGCTGTCACTGGGCTCAGGCCTCAATAACCCAAGGGAAGCCAGATTCACTTTCTGAACAACATCATTTATTTTCCTTAGCAAAGGTCACCATTTATTAAAGGACAGAGTCAGAAGACTTCCTGGCAGCATCTTGGGTAAGTAGAGTTTTTGATGGTTAAGATCTACATGAAATATATACATGCATACATAAACACACATATGTATGATAACAAAAATATATATGTATATATTGATATTCGTATTTACATGAATATGTAAATATTCACATAAATATGAATACATACATGTGTGTTTAGTTGTTTTCAGTCATGTCTAACTCTTCATGACCCCACTTGAGGTTTTCTAGGAAAAGATACTAGAGTAGTTTGCCATTTTCCTTCTCTAGCCCATTTTACAAAGGAGGAAACTGAGGCAAACAGGGTTAAGTGACATGCTCAGGGTTACACAAATAGGGTGTCTGAGGTCAGATTGGAACTCACAAAGAAGATGAGTCCTCCTTCCTACAGTCTATCCATTGTGTCACCTAGCTGTGGAGAATTTGTAAATCATTGGGACAAATACAGAGGTGGAAGAAAATTGACATGTATTATTGAGACCACTGCATTAATTTTGGTACAAAAATAATCTTTATAAGTTTCCTACATAGATTAGATAAATAAAACTAATTCACCTTATATTGTATAGACTTAACCCTAGAGCACGGTAAATAAATTTTTAAAATCACATAACAACTAATGGATAGAAAATGATAGATAGTCTCAACCTTTTTTCACATGTATAACCCCCCCTTATCACTGGTCATTGCTGACTTCAGTCTGACAGCAGCATGTAAGGGTTAGCAATGACCAGTGAGAAAGACCAATGAGATAATGCTATGAAAGGAGGATTGTTCTCATGGATCACATTGGATAGGCTAGGAGTGGGGAACTCTTAACTTTCCATGGCCCCCAGTTTGTCTGTCTTGTATACCTGTCAAGAGGAAAACAAACTGGACAGTTATGTTGAAAACAAAGCAACTAAAATTTCACAGCTGAGTAAGAAGGGTTTCATTTTTTTCTGGGATTTCAAGTTGGGAAGAGAAGAGAGAGAGGGAAGGGAGAGACAGAGAGAGAGAAAGAGAGAGAGAGAGGAGAGAGAGAGACAGAGACAGAGACAAAGTGAATTGGAAAATAGTATTGTTGAAACCAAATATTGGGTTCTTGGTTTGCCACATATAATACATAAAAGGTCACTGATGGATAGAGCACTAGCCCAGGGAGTCAGGAGGACCTGAGTTCAAATCCGAGCTCAGATACTTAGTAGTTGTGTGACTACACAACTTAATTTTGATTGCCTCAAAAAAAGATTCACTGAATTATATTGGCTTCACTATCAGTTTTTGTTAATAATAATAACATTCACCACTTTAAGGTTTGTAAAGCATTTATATACATATGCATGTAATCTCATTTTACCTTCACAACAGCATTAGGTGGTGTTATTTTTATTCACATCTTTTTTGTAGATAAAGAAATTGAGGTAGATGGAGGTTAAGTAACTTGCCCAGGACCACAGAGATAGCAGTATCAGAAGTAGCATTTAAACTTGGACCTTCCTGGTGCTCTAAACACCATAGGTAGGTGGCTACCAACTGCCAAGTGTGAAGAATTGCAAAATTTTCCTTTGTTAAGGGGCCTAGTGATTTGGGCACAGCTATAGAGACAAAGGTCACCAGCTCCACTCCATCTTTCAAGTGTAGCTAAGTGTAATTCTGGGTAATCTGTATGGCTTTAGGGCGAGATACAGAGAATGCCAGAGTTGGAAGTAATTTACCCATGTCAACTCAAATGCCAAACAAAAAGAGTTGTGAGGCAAGTAGAACAGGCATTAGCTTAGGAGGCAGGGGACCTGGCTTGAAATCTTGCTTCTACCAATCATTGTGTGATGTTAGAGGCAAGTCATTTAACCTCTGTGAGCCGTAGTTTCTTCACTGATGAAATGAAAGGACTAATCCAAATGGACTCTAAGGTGCCTTCTAGTTAGGAAAGAAGGAACCAAGCATTTCTTAAGTACCTACTATGTGCTGGGAACTATGCTAAACACTTTACAAATATGATCTCATTTTATTTTCGCACCAACCCTGGGAGGAAGGTACTATTATTGTCTCCATTTTACAGTAGAGGAAACAGACTGATGTTAAGTGACTTGTCCATGATCACACAGCTGGTAAGTGGCTGATGCCATATTGGAACTCAGGTCTTTCTTGATTCCAGGTCCAATGCTCTGTGCCCTATGGCACCACCCAGCTGCCTCTTCTAGATAAAAATCTAAGATTCTGGCTTTTGCAGTAGGCTGTGTCTATAAGGATCATGTTTCTGAACCAGAATCAATTATATGGCCAAAAGCTTTTTTTTTTCTTATTTCCCTATTTTAATTCTCTATACTGAGCCAGGAAAGAAGTCACGGATAAAAGTACAGTGGGGACCTGATGGAGTATCATCACATCAGGAAGTTTTTTTGGGATAAAACTTGACCCTCAATATAGATCTTATCTGTTTATAATATAAATGGTATAATTAAATTCTTTGCAGAGCAGGCCCTTTTCTCACAAAAGAATTAAGAAAACAGCTAAAAGATATAAATAAATAAACAAATAAGTGAAACTTATGTAGCCTGTGGTTAGTCATAGAAAAGACTGAAGTAGGCAGTTAGCTACATTTTTGAGATTTCCCCCTCATCCAATTATCTTCTCAAGTGAACTAAAATTCCATTATTAGCTATTTAGTTTTTGGGGAGGGAGGCAGTGTTATCTGCCCCCTGTTAAGATACCTCTTAGAACTATTGACACAGTGATGTGGGTTATTCAAATAACTAGACATTATTTCAGGAAATGACTAGCAGAATCCTGAGAGAATGGGTCACCAGTAAGATAAATACTATAAGATCTGAAAAGAATGGACAGGCTTATAGGCTGAAGACTGAAGGTAGGGTTATCAGATGACTGGTTCCGGGCCACAAAAGAACAGCTTCTGTAGATATCTGAGGAAGAATAGAATTATGGAAAGGAACCAGTACTATAGAGTGAGTGGAAGGAGGCCAGGATTTGGAGTCAGAGAAGCTGGATTTAAATCTCAGACTATAGGTTTCTTCTTCATGAACCCAAATGAAATAATCTACTCATCCCCAACTCACCCTGAGCTTTCATACATTGATTCTTTTGAGTTTGTGGTTCTTCCCACCATGGGACCACAGGGTTAGGACTAGAAGACTCCAAGCAAGAAAGTTAATATTTCTGATCTTCACTTTCCTCATTTACAAAATGAGGAATTTGAAAGAATTCTTTTTCAGGTCACCTTCAACTTTAAATCTTGTGATCTTAAATGAAAGAAGGAGAGTGCTGGCATACTCTACCTTTATCATTCTTCCCAGGGCCAAATGGACGTAGCCACAAGTTCCTGTCCAATTCAACCCAAATGATATTATGAACTAGTCTTATAAAAGGAATACTCAAAGTAATCCTAGCCTTCAAGGAATTAGTATTCTACTGGGGGCAACTGGGTGGTGCAGTGGATAGAGTGCCTGGCCTAAAGTCAGGAAGACTCATATTTATGAGTTCAAATCCAGCATCAAACATTTGACTGTGTGACCCTGGGCAAGTCACTTAACCCTATTTGTCTCAGTTTTCTCATCTGTAAAAAGAGCTAGAGAAGGAAATGGCAAACCACTCCAACATCTTTGCCAAGAAAATCCCAAATGGGGTCACAAATAGTTGGAAGTGATTAAAATGACTGAACAACAACAAAATTCTACTGGAAGGAACATGATGTGTCATCAGATGGTACTATGGATAAAATACTCCATTTGGAGTTCAAGGATCTGCCTGTCATTTTTGACTTGTGGGACACTTATGACATATGTCTGTATTTCTCTGGACCTCAATTTCCTCCCAGTTTTAAATCTATGATCCTAAGATTAGTCATATAATTTGAGGGGAAAGAACACACTAACAATTAGCGATGTATCAGGAATCTTTAGCAAAGGTCCTTAGTGCTCTGAGAACCTCAGTGAAGAGTCCTTTTCTGAGCAGTTATGTCTATTCAAGGGGTGTGTGTGTGTGTGTGTGTGTGTGTGTGTGTGTGTGTGTGTGTGTGTG